>NC_090371.1:2599038-2899038 GCF_036365525.1 Heterodontus francisci | reverse complement strand
GTCTCCCTCCAGCCCCACTACTACACTGGTCACAGCACTGTCTCCCTCCAGTCCCTCTACTCCACTGGTCACAGCACTGCCTCCCTCCAGTCCCACTACTACACTGGTCACAGCACTGTCTCCCTCCAGTCCCTCTACTCCACAGGTCACAGCACTGTCTCCCTCCAGTCCCACTACTACACTGGTCACAGCACTGTCTCCTTCCAGTCCCTCCTTCCACTGGTCACAGCACTGTCTCCCTCCAGTCCCACTATTACACTGGTCACAGCACTGTCTCCCTCCAGTCCCTCTACTCCACTGGTCACAGCACTGTCTCCCTCCAGTCCCTCCTTCCACTGGTCACAGCACTGTCTCCCTCCAGTCCCACTACTACACTGCTCACAGCACTGTCTCCCTCCAGTCCCTCTACTGCACTGGACACAGCACTGTCTCCCTCCAGTCCCTCTACTCCACAGGTCACAGCACAGTCTCCCTCCCGTTCCACTACTCCACTGGTCACTGCACTGTCTCCCTCCAGTCCCACTACTACACTGGTCACAGCACTGTCTCCCACCCGTTCCACTACTCCACTGGTTACAGCACTGTCTCCCTCCAGTCCCACTACTACACTGGTCACAGCACTGTCTCCCTCCAGTCCATCTACTCCACTGGTCACAGCACTGTCTCCCTCTAGTCCCACTACTCCACATGTCACAGCACAGTCTCCCTCCAGTCCCACGACTCCACAGGACACAACACTGTCTCCCTCCAGTCCCACTACTCCACAGGTCACAGCACTGTCTCCCTCCAGTCCCTCCTTCCACTGGTCACAGCACTGTCTCCCTCCAGTCCCACTATTACACTGGTCACAGCACTGTCTCCCTCCAGTCCCTCTACTCCACTGGTCACAGCACTGTCTCCCTCCAGTCCCTCCTTCCACTGGTCACAGCACTGTCTCCCTCCAGTCCCACTACTCCACTGGTCACAGCACTGTCTCCCTCCAGTCCCTCCTTCCACTGGTCACAGCACTGTCTCCCTCCAGCCCCTCTACTCCACAGGTCACAGCACAGTCTCCCACCCATTCCACTACTCCACTGGTCACTGCACTGTCTCCCTCCAGTCCCACTACGACACTGGTCACAGCACTGTCTCCCTCCAGTCCCTCTACTCCACAGGTCACAGCACAGTCTCCCACCCGTTCCACTCCTCCACTGGTCACAGCACTGTCTCCCTCCAGTCCCACTACTACACTGGTCACAGCACTGTCTCCCTCCAGTCCCTCTACTCCACTGGTCACAGCACAGTCTCCCACCCGTTCCACTACTCCACTGGTCACAGCACTGTCTCCCTCCAGTCCATCTACTCCACTGGTCACAGCACTGTCTCCCTCTAGTCCCACTACTCCACTGGTTACAGCACTGTCTCCCTCCAGTCCATCTACTCCACTGGTCACAGCACTGTCTCCCTCCAGTCCCACTACTCCACTGGTCACAGCACTGTCTCCCTCCAGTCCATCTACTCCACTGGTCACAGCACTGTCTCCCTCTAGTCCCACTACTCCACATGTCACAGCACTGTCTCCCTCCAGTCCCACGACTCCACAGGACACAACACTGTCTCCCTCCAGTCCCACTACTCCACTGGTGACAGCACTGTCTCCCTCTAGTCGCCCTGGTCACAGCACTGTCTCCCTCCAGTCCCTCTAATAAACTTATCACAGTAATGTCTCCCAACAGACCAACTACTCCACTGGAAACAACACTGTCGCCCTCCAGTCCCTCTACTCCACTGGTCACAGCACCGTCTCCCTCGAGTCCCACTACTCCACTGATCACAGCACTGTCTCCCTCCAGTCCCACTACTCCACTGGTCACAGCACTGTCTCCCTCCAGTCCCACTACTCCACTGGTCACTGCACTGTCTCCCTCCAGTCCCTCTACTCCACTGGTCACTGCACTGTCTCCCTCCAGTCCCTCTACTCCACTGGTCACAGCACTGTCTCCCTCCAGTCCCACCACTCCACTGGTCACTGCACTGTCTCCCTCCAGTCCCTCTACTCCACTGGTCACTGCACTGTCTGCCTCCAGTCCCACTACTCCACTGTCACAGCACTGTCTAACTCCGGACCCACTACTCCACTGGTCACAACACTGTCGCCCTCCAGTCCCTCTACTCCACTAGTCACAGCACTGTCTCCCTCTAGTCCCACTACTCCACTGGTCACAACACTGTCGCCCTCCAGTCCCACGACTCCACTGGTCACAGCACTGTCTCCCTCTAGTCCCACTACTCCACTGGTCACAGCACTGTCTCCCCCCAGTCCCTCTACTCCACTAGTCACAGCACTGTCTCCCCCCAGTTCCACTACTCCACTGCTCACTGCACTGTCTCCGTCAGTCCCTCTACTCCACTGGTCACTGCACTGTCTCCCTCCAGACCCACTACTCCACTGGTCACAGCACTGTCTCCCTCCAGTTCCACTACTCCACTGGTCACAGCACTGTCTCCCTCCAGTTCCACTACTCCAGTGGTCACAGCACTGTCTCCCTCTGGTCCGACGACTCCACTGGTCACAGCACTGTCTCCCTCCGGTGCCACTACTCCACTGGTCACAACACTGTCGCCCTCCAGTCCCTCTACTCCACTAGTCACAGCACTGTCTCCCTCTGGTCCCACTACTCCACTGGTCACAGCACAGTCTCCCTCCCGTTCCACTACTCCACTAGTCACAGCATTGTCTCCCTCTAGTCCCACTACTCCACTGGTCTCTTCACTGTCTCCCTCTAGTCCCACGACTCCACTGGTCACTGCACTGTCTGCCTCTAGTCCCACTATTCGACTGGTCACAGCACTGTCTCCCTCCAGTCCCACTACTCCACTGGTCACAGGACAGTCCCCCTCCAGTCCCACTACTCCACTGGTCACAGCACAGTCTCCCTCCAGTCCCACTACTACACTGGTCACAGCACTGTCTCCCTCCAGTCCCACTACTACACTGGTCACAGCACTGTCTCCCACCCGTTCCACTACTCCACTGGTCACAGCACTGTCTCCCTCCAGTCCCACTACTACACTGGTCACAGCACTGTCTCCCTCCAGTCCCTCTACTCCACTGGTCACAGCACTGTCTCCCTCCAGCCCCACTACTACACTGGTCACAGCACTGTCTCCCTCCAGTCCCTCTACTCCACTGGTCACAGCACTGCCTCCCTCCAGTCCCACTACTACACTGGTCACAGCACTGTCTCCCTCCAGTCCCTCCTTCCACTGGTCACAGCACTGTCTCCCTCCAGTCCCACTATTACACTGGTCACAGCACTGTCTCCCTCCAGTCCCTCTACTCCACTGGTCACAGCACTGTCTCCCTCCAGTCCCTCCTTCCACTGGTCACAGCACTGTCTCCCTCCAGTCCCACTACTACACTGCTCACAGCACTGTCTCCCTCCAGTCCCTCTACTGCACTGGACACAGCACTGTCTCCCTCCAGTCCCTCTACTCCACAGGTCACAGCACAGTCTCCCTCCCGTTCCACTACTCCACTGGTCACTGCACTGTCTCCCTCCAGTCCCACTACTACACTGGTCACAGCACTGTCTCCCACCCGTTCCACTACTCCACTGGTTACAGCACTGTCTCCCTCCAGTCCCACTACTACACTGGTCACAGCACTGTCTCCCTCCAGTCCATCTACTCCACTGGTCACAGCACTGTCTCCCTCTAGTCCCACTACTCCACATGTCACAGCACAGTCTCCCTCCAGTCCCACGACTCCACAGGACACAACACTGTCTCCCTCCAGTCCCACTACTCCACAGGTCACAGCACTGTCTCCCTCCAGTCCCTCCTTCCACTGGTCACAGCACTGTCTCCCTCCAGTCCCACTATTACACTGGTCACAGCACTGTCTCCCTCCAGTCCCTCTACTCCACTGGTCACAGCACTGTCTCCCTCCAGTCCCTCCTTCCACTGGTCACAGCACTGTCTCCCTCCAGTCCCACTACTCCACTGGTCACAGCACTGTCTCCCTCCAGTCCCTCCTTCTACTGGTCACAGCACTGTCTCCCTCCAGTCCCTCTACTCCACAGGTCACAGCACAGTCTCCCACCCGTTCCACTACTCCACTGGTCACTGCACTGTCTCCCTCCAGTCCCACTACTACACTGGTCACAGCACTGTCTCCCTCCAGTCCCTCTACTCCACTGGTCACAGAACAGTCTCCCACCCGTTCCACTACTCCACTGGTCACAGCACTGTCTCCCTCCAGTCCATCTACTCCACTGGTCACAGCACTGTCTCCCTCTAGTCCCACTACTCCACTGGTTACAGCACTGTCTCCCTCCAGTCCCACTACTACACTGGTCACAGCACTGTCTCCCTCCAGTCCATCTACTCCACTGGTCACAGCACTGTCTCCCTCTAGTCCCACTACTCCACATGTCACAGCACAGTCTCCCTCCAGTCCCACTACTACACTGGTCACAGCACTGTCTCCCTCCAGTCCATCTACTCCACTGGTCACAGCACTGTCTCCCTCCAGTCCCACTACTCCACTGGTCACAGCACTGTCTCCCTCCAGTCCATCTACTCCACTGGTCACAGCACTGTCTCCCTCTAGTCCCACTACTCCACATGTCACAGCACTGTCTCCCTCCAGTCCCACGACTCCACAGGACACAACACTGTCTCCCTCCAGTCCCACTACTCCACTGGTGACAGCACTGTCTCCCTCTAGTCGCCCTGGTCACAGCACTGTCTCCCTCCAGTCCCTCTAATAAACTTATCACAGTAATGTCTCCCAACAGACCCACTACTCCACTGGAAACAACACTGTCGCCCTCCAGTCCCTCTACTCCACTGGTCACAGCACCGTCTCCCTCTAGTCCCACTACTCCACTGATCACAGCACTGTCTCCCTCCAGTCCCACTACTCCACTGGTCACAGTACTGTCTGCCTCCAGTTCCACTACTCCACTGGTCACAGCACTGTCTCCCTCCAGTCCCACCACTCCACTGGTCACTGCACTGTCTCCCTCCAGTCCCTCGACTTCACAGGTCACTGCACTGTCTCCCTCCAGTCCCTCTACTCCACTGGTCACTGCACTGTCTGCCTCCAGTCCCACTACTCCACTGTCACAGCACTGTCTAACTCCGGACCCACTACTCCACTGGTCACAACACTGTCGCCCTCCAGTCCCTCTACTCCACTAGTCACAGCACTGTCTCCCTCTAGTCCCACTACTCCACTGGTCACAACACTGTCGCCCTCCAGTCCCACTACTCCACTGGTCACAGCACTGTCTCCCTCCAGTCCCACTACTCCACTGGTCACAGCACTGTCTCCCCCCAGTCCCTCTACTCCACTAGTCACAGCACTGTCTCCCCCCAGTTCCACTACTCCACTGCTCACTGCACTGTCTCCGTCAGTCCCTCTACTCCACTGGTCACTGCACTGTCTCCCTCCAGACCCACTACTCCACTGGTCACAGCACTGTCTCCCTCCAGTTCCACTACTCCACTGGTCACAGCACTGTCTCCCTCCAGTTCCACTACTCCAGTGGTCACAGCACTGTCTCCCTCTGGTCCGACGACTTCACTGGTCACAGCACTGTCTCCCTCCAGTCCCACTACTCCACTGGTCACAGCACTGTCTCCCTCCCGTTCCACTACTCCACTAGTCACAGCATTGTCTCCCTCTAGTCCCACTACTCCACTGGTCTCTTCACTGTCTCCCTCTAGTCCCACGACTCCACTGGTCACTGCACTGTCTGCCTCTAGTCCCACTATTCGACTGGTCACAGCACTGTCTCCCTCCAGTCCCACTACTCCACTGGTCACAGGACAGTCCCCCTCCAGTCCCACTACTCCACTGGTCACAGCACTGTCTCCCTCCAGTCCCACTACTACACTGGTCACAGCACTGTCTCCCACCCGTTCCACTACTCCACTGGTCACAGCACTGTCTCCCTCCAGTCCCACTACTACACTGGTCACAGCACTGTCTCCCTCCAGTCCCTCTACTACACTGGTCACAGCACTGTCTCCCTCCAGTCCCTCTACTCCACTGGTCACAGCACTGCCTCCCTCCAGTCCCACTACTACACTGGTCACAGCACTGTCTCCCTCCAGTCCCTCTACTCCACAGGTCACAGCACTGTCTCCCTCCAGTCCCACTACTACACTGGTCACAGCACTGTCTCCCTCCAGTCCCTCCTTCCACTGGTCACAGCACTGTCTCCCTCCAGTCCCACTATTACACTGGTCACAGCACTGTCTCCCTCCAGTCCCTCTACTCCACTGGTCTGAGCACTGTCTCCCTCCAGTCCCTCCTTCCACTGGTCACAGCACTGTCTCCCTCCAGTCCCGCTACTACACTGCTCACAGCACTGTCTCCCTCCAGTCCCTCTACTCCACAGGTCACAGCACAGTCTCCCTCCCGTTCCACTACTCCACTGGTCACTGCACTGTCTCCCTCCAGTCCCACTACTACACTGGTCACAGCACTGTCTCCCTCCAGTCCCTCTACTCCACTGGTCACAGCACAGTCTCCCACCCGTTCCACTACTCCACTGGTTACAGCACTGTGTCCCTCCAGTCCCACTACTACACTGGTCACAGCACTGTCTCCCTCTAGTCCCACGACTCCACAGGACACAACACTGTCTCCCTCCAGTCCCACTACTCCACAGGTCACAGCACTGTCTCCCTCCAGTCCCTCCTTCCACTGGTCACAGCACTGTCTCCCTCCAGTCCCACTATTACACTGGTCACAGCACTGTCTCCCTCCAGTCCCTCTACTCCACTGGTCACAGCACTGTCTCCCTCCAGTCCCTCCTTCCACTGGTCACAGCACTGTCTCCCTCCAGTCCCACTACTCCACTGGTCACAGCACTGTCTCCCTCCAGTCCCTCCTTCTACTGGTCACAGCACTGTCTCCCTCCAGTCCCTCTACTCCACAGGTCACAGCACAGTCTCCCACCCGTTCCAATACTCCACTGGTCACAGCACTGTCTCCCTCCAGTCCCACTACTACACTGGTCACAGCACTGTCTCCCTCCAGTCCCTCTACTCCACAGGTCACAGCACTGTCTCCCTCCAGCCCCACTACTACACTGGTCACAGCACTGTCTCCCTCCAGTCCCTCTACTCCACTGGTCACAGCACTGTCTCCCTCCAGTCCCACTACTACACTGGTCACAGCACTGTCTCCCTCCAGTCCCTCTACTCCACAGGTCACAGCACTGTCTCCCTCCAGTCCCACTACTCCACTGGTCACAGCACTGTCTCCCTCCAGTCCCTCTACTCCACAGGTCACAGCACTGTCTCCCTCCAGCCCCACTACTACACTGGTCACAGCACTGTCTCCCTCCAGTCCCTCTACTCCACTGGTCACAGCACTGTCTCCCTCCAGTCCCACTACTACACTGGTCACAGCACTGTCTCCCTCCAGTCCCTCTACTCCACAGGTCACAGCACTGTCTCCCTCCAGTCCCACTACTCCACTGGTCACAGCACTGTCTCCCTCCAGTCCCTCTACTCCACTGGTCACAACACTGTCGCCCTCCAGTCCCTCTACTCCACTAGTCACAGCACTGTCTCCCTCTAGTCCCACTACTCCACTGGTCACAACACTGTCGCCCTCCAGTCCCACTACTCCACTGGTCACAGCACTGTCTCCCTCTAGTCCCACTACTCCACTGGTCACAGCACTGTCTCCCCCCAGTCCCTCTACTCCACTAGTCACAGCACTGTCTCCCCCCAGTTCCACTACTCCACTGCTCACTGCACTGTCTCCGTCAGTCCCTCTACTCCACTGGTCACTGCACTGTCTCCCTCCAGACCCACTACTCCACTGGTCACAGCACTGTCTCCCTCCAGTTCCACTACTCCACTGGTCACAGCACTGTCTCCCTCCAGTTCCACTACTCCAGTGGTCACAGCACTGTCTCCCTCTGGTCCGACGACTTCACTGGTCACAGCACTGTCTCCCTCCGGTGCCACTACTCCACTGGTCACAACACTGTCGCCCTCCAGTCCCTCTACTCCACTAGTCACAGCACTGTCTCCCTCTGGTCCCACTACTCCACTGGTCACAGCACAGTCTCCCTCCCGTTCCACTACTCCACTAGTCACAGCATTGTCTCCCTCTAGTCCCACTACTCCACTGGTCTCTTCACTGTCTCCCTCTAGTCCCACGACTCCACTGGTCACTGCACTGTCTGCCTCTAGTCCCACTATTCGACTGGTCACAGCACTGTCTCCCTCCAGTCCCACTACTCCACTGGTCACAGGACAGTCCCCCTCCAGTCCCACTACTCCACTGGTCACAGCACAGTCTCCCTCCAGTCCCACTACTCCACTGGTCACAGCACTGTCTCCCTCCAGTCCCACTACTACACTGGTCACAGCACTGTCTCCCACCCGTTCCACTACTCCACTGGTCACAGCAATGTCTCCCTCCAGTCCCACTACTACACTGGTCACAGCACTGTCTCCCTCCAGTCCCTCTACTCCACTGGTCACAGCACTGTCTCCCTCCAGCCCCACTACTACACTGGTCACAGCACTGTCTCCCTCCAGTCCCTCTACTCCACTGGTCACAGCACTGCCTCCCTCCAGTCCCACTACTACACTGGTCACAGCACTGTCTCCCTCCAGTCCCTCTACTCCACAGGTCACAGCACTGTCTCCCTCCAGTCCCACTACTACACTGGTCACAGCACTGTCTCCCTCCAGTCCCTCCTTCCACTGGTCACAGCACTGTCTCCCTCCAGTCCCACTATTACACTGGTCACAGCACTGTCTCCCTCCAGTCCCTCTACTCCACTGGTCTGAGCACTGTCTCCCTCCAGTCCCTCCTTCCACTGGTCACAGCACTGTCTCCCTCCAGTCCCGCTACTACACTGCTCACAGCACTGTCTCCCTCCAGTCCCTCTACTCCACAGGTCACAGCACTGTCTCCCTCCCGTTCCACTACTCCACTGGTCACTGCACTGTCTCCCTCCAGTCCCACTACTACACTGGTCACAGCACTGTCTCCCTCCAGTCCCTCTACTCCACTGGTCACAGCACAGTCTCCCACCCGTTCCACTACTCCACTGGTTACAGCACTGTCTCCCTCCAGTCCCACTACTACACTGGTCACAGCACTGTCTCCCTCTAGTCCCACTACTCCACATGTCACAGCACAGTCTCCCTCCAGTCCCACGACTCCACAGGACACAACACTGTCTCCCTCCAGTCCCACTACTCCACAGGTCACAGCACTGTCTCCCTCCAGTCCCTCCTTCCACTGGTCACAGCACTGTCTCCCTCCAGTCCCACTATTACACTGGTCACAGCACTGTCTCCCTCCAGTCCCTCTACTCCACTGGTCACAGCACTGTCTCCCTCCAGTCCCTCCTTCCACTGGTCACAGCACTGTCTCCCTCCAGTCCCACTACTCCACTGGTCACAGCACTGTCTCTCTCCAGTCCCTCCTTCTACTGGTCACAGCACTGTCTCCCTCCAGTCCCTCTACTCCACAGGTCACAGCACAGTCTCCCACCCGTTCCACTACTCCACTGGTCACAGCACTGTCTCCCTCCAGTCCCACTACTACACTGGTCACAGCACTGTCTCCCTCCAGTCCCTCTACTCCACAGGTCACAGCACTGTCTCCCTCCAGCCCCACTACTACACTGGTCACAGCACTGTCTCCCTCCAGTCCCTCTACTCCACTGGTCACAGCACTGTCTCCCTCCAGTCCCACGACTACACTGGTCACAGCACTGTCTCCCTCCAGTCCCTCTACTCCACAGGTCACAGCACTGTCTCCCTCCAGTCCCACTACTCCACTGGTCACAGCACTGTCTCCCTCCAGTCCCTCCTTCCACTGGTCACAGCACTGTCTCCCTCCAGTCCCACTATTACACTGGTCACAGCACTGTCTCCCTCCAGTCCCTCTACTCCACTGGTCACAGCACTGTCTCCCTCCAGTCCCTCCTTCCACTGGTCACAGCACTGTCTCCCTCCAGTCCCACTACTCCACTCGTCACAGCACTGTCTCCCTCCAGTCCCACTACCCCACTGCTCACAGCACTGTCTCCCTCCAGTAGCTCCTTCTACTGGTCACAGCACTGTCTCCCTCCAGTCCCACTACTACACTGGGCACAGCACTGTCTCCCTCCAGTCCCTCTACAGCACTGGTCACAGCACTGTCTCCCTCCAGTCCCTCTACTCCACAGGTCACAGCACTGTCTCCCTCCCGTTCCAGTACTCTACTGGTCACTGCACTGTCTCCCTCCAGTCCCACTACTACACTGGTCACAGCACTGTCTCCCTCCAGTCCCTCTACTCCACAGGTCACAGCACAGTCTCCCACCCGTTCCACTCCTCCACTGGTCACAGCACTGTCTCCCTCCAGTCCCACTACTACACTGGTCACAGCACTGTCTCCCTCCAGTCCCTCTACTCCACTGGTCACAGCACTGTCTCCCTCCAGTCCCACTACTACACTGGTCACAGCACTGTCTCCCTCCAGTCCCACTACTACACTGGTCACAGCACTGTCTCCCTCCAGTCCCTCTACTCCACTGGTCACAGCACTGTCTCCCTCCAGTCCCACTACTACACTGGTCACAGCACTGTCTCCCTCCAGTCCCTCTACTCCACTGGTCACAGCACAGTCTCCCACCCGTTCCACTACTCCACTGGTTACAGCACTGTCTCCCTCCAGTCCCACTACTACACTGGTCACAGCACTGTCTCCCTCCAGTCCCACTACTACACTGGTCACAGCACTGTCTCCCTCCAGTCCCTCTACTCCACTGGTCACAGCACTGTCTCACTCCAGTCCCACGACTCCACAGGTCGCAGCACTGTCTCCCTCCAGTCCCTCCTTCCACTGGTCACAGCACTGTCTCCCTCCAGTCCCACTATTACACTGGTCACAGCACTGTCTCCCTCCAGTCCCTCTACTCCACTGGTCACAGCACTGTCTCCCTCCAGTCCCTCCTTCCACTGGTCACAGCACTGTCTCCCTCCAGTCCCACTACTCCACTGGTCACAGCACTGTCTCCCTCCAGTCCCACTACTCCACTGGTCACAGCACTGTCTCCCTCCAGACCCTCTACTCCACTGGTCACAGCACTGTCTCCCTCCAGTCCCACTGCTCCACTGGTCACAGCACTGTCTCCCTCCAGTCCCACTACTCCACTGGTCACTGCACTGTCTCCCTCCAGACCTTCTACTCCACTGGTCACTGCACAGTCTCCCTCCAGACCCTCTACTCCACTGGTCACAGCACTGTCTCCCTCCAGTCCCACTACTCCACTGGTCACTGCACTGTCTCCCTCCAGACCCACTACTCCACTGGTCACTGCACAGTCTCCCTCCAGTCCCACTACTCCACTGGTCACTGTCTCCCTCCAGTCCCTCTACTCCACTAGTCACTGCACTGTCTCCCTCCAGACCGACTACTCCACTGTTCAAGCACTGTCTCCCTCTAGTCCCACTACTCCACATGTCACAGCACAGTCTCCCTCCAGTCCCACGACTCCACAGGACACAACACTGTCTCCCTCCAGTCCCACTACTCCACAGGTCACAGCACTGTCTCCCTCCAGTCCCTCCTTCCACTGGTCACAGCACTGTCTCCCTCCAGTCCCACTATTACACTGGTCACAGCACTGTCTCCCTCCAGTCCCTCTACTCCACTGGTCACAGCACTGTCTCCCTCCAGTCCCTCCTTCCACTGGTCACAGCACTGTCTCCCTCCAGTCCCACTACTCCACTGGTCACAGCACTGTCTCCCTCCAGTCCCTCCTTCTACTGGTCACAGCACTGTCTCCCTCCAGTCCCTCTACTCCACAGGTCACAGCACAGTCTCCCACCCGTTCCACTACTCCACTGGTCACTGCACTGTCTCCCTCCAGTCCCACTACTACACTGGTCACAGCACTGTCTCCCTCCAGTCCCTCTACTCCACAGGTCACAGCACAGTCTCCCACCCGTTCCACTCCTCCACTGGTCACAGCACTGTCTCCCTCCAGTCCCACTACTACACTGGTCACAGCACTGTCTCCCACCCGTTCCACTACTCCACTGGTCACAGCACTGTCTCCCTCCAGTCCCACTACCACACTGGTCACAGCACTGTCTCCCTCCAGTCCCTCTACTCCACTGGTCACAGCACTGTCTCCCTCCAGCCCCACTACTACACTGGTCACAGCACTGTCTCCCTCCAGTCCCTCTACTCCACAGGTCACAGCACTGTCTCCCTCCAGTCCCACTACTCCACTGGTCACAGCACTGTCTCCCTCCAGTCCCTCCTTCCACTGGTCACAGCACTGTCTCCCTCCAGTCCCACTATTACACTGGTCACAGCACTGTCTCCCTCCAGTCCCTCTACTCCACTGGTCACAGCACTGTCTCCCTCCAGTCCCTCCTTCCACTGGTCACAGCACTGTCTCCCTCCAGTCCCACTACCCCACTGCTCACAGCACTGTCTCCCTCCAGTAGCTCCTTCTACTGGTCACAGCACTGTCTCCCTCCAGTCCCACTACTACACTTGGCACAGCACTGTCTCCCTCCAGTCCCTCTACAGCACTGGTCACAGCACTGTCTCCCTCCAGTCCCTCTACTCCACAGGTCACAGCACTGTCTCCCTCCCGTTCCAGTACTCTACTGGTCACTGCACTGTCTCCCTCCAGTCCCACTACTACACTGGTCACAGCACTGTCTCCCTCCAGTCCCTCTACTCCACAGGTCACAGCACAGTCTCCCACCCGTTCCACTCCTCCACTGGTCACAGCACTGTCTCCCTCCAGTCCCAGTACTACACTGGTCACAGCACTGTCTCCCTCCAGTCCCTCTACTCCACTGGTCACAGCACTGTCTCCCTCCAGTCCCACTACTACACTGGTCACAGCACTGTCTCCCTCCAGTCCCACTACTACACTGGTCACAGCACTGTCTCCCTCCAGTCCCTCTACTCCACTGGTCACAGCACTGTCTCCCTCCAGTCCCACTACTACACTGGTCACAGCACTGTCTCCCTCCAGTCCCTCTACTCCACTGGTCACAGCACAGTCTCCCACCCGTTCCACTACTCCACTGGTTACAGCACTGTCTCCCTCCAGTCCCACTACTACACTGGTCACAGCACTGTCTCCCTCCAGTCCCACTAATACACTGGTCACAGCACTGTCTCCCTCCAGATCCTCTACTCCACTGGTCACAGCACTGTCTCACTCCAGTCCCACGACTCCACAGGTCGCAGCACTGTCTCCCTCCAGTCCCTCCTTCCACTGGTCACAGCACTGTCTCCCTCCAGTCCCACTATTACACTGGTCACAGCACTGTCTCCCTCCAGTCCCTCTACTCCACTGGTCACAGCACTGTCTCCCTCCAGTCCCTCCTTCCACTGGTCACAGCACTGTCTCCCTCCAGTCCCACTACTCCACTGGTCACAGCACTGTCTCCCTCCAGTCCCACTACTCCACTGGTCACAGCACTGTCTCCCTCCAGACCCTCTACTCCACTGGTCACAGCACTGTCTCCCTCCAGTCCCACTGCTCCACTGGTCACAGCACTGTCTCCCTCCAGTCCCACTACTCCACTGGTTACAGCACTGTCTCCCTCCAGTCCCACTACTCCACTGGTCACTGCACTGTCTCCCTCCAGACCTTCTACTCCACTGGTCACTGCACAGTCTCCCTCCAGACCCTCTACTCCACTGGTCACAGCACTGTCTCCCTCCAGTCCCACTACTCCACTGGTCACTGCACTGTCTCCCTCCAGACCCACTACTCCACTGGTCACTGCACAGTCTCCCTCCAGTCCCACTACTCCACTGGTCACTGTCTCCCTCCAGTCCCTCTACTCCACTAGTCACTGCACTGTCTCCCTCCAGACCGACTACTCCACTGTTCACTGCACTGTCTCCCTCCAGACCCACTACTGCACTGGTCACTGCACTGCCTCCCTCCAGACCCACTACTCCACTGGTCACTGCACTGTCTCCCTCAAGACCCTCTACTCCACTGGTCACAGCACTGTCTCCCTCCAGTCCTACTGCTCCATTGGTCACTGCACTGTCTCCCTCCAGATCCACTACTACACTGGTCACTGCACTGTCTCCCTCCAGATCCACTACTACACTGGTCACTGCACTGTCTCCCTCCAAACCCACTACTCCACTGGTCACTGCACTGTCTCCCTCCAGACCCTCTACTCCACTGGTCACAGCACTGTCTCCCTCCAGTCCCACAGGTCCACTGGTCACAGCACTGTCTCCTTCCAGACCCACAACTCCACTGGTCACTGCACTGTCTCCCTGCAGACCCACTACTGCACTGGTCACAGCACTGTCTCCCTCCTGACCCACTACTCCACTGGTCACTGCACTGTCTCGCTCCAGTCCCACTACTCCACAGGGCACAGCACAGTCTCCCTCCAGTCCCACTACTCCACTGGTCACAGCACTGTCTCCCTCCAGTCCCTCCTTCCACTGGTCACAGCACTGTCTCCCTCCAGTCCCACTATTACACTGGTCACAGCACTGTCTCCCTCCAGTCCCTCTACTCCACTGGTCACAGCACTGTCTCCCTCCAGTCCCTCCTTCCACTGGTCACAGCACTGTCTCCCTCCAGTCCCACTACTCCACTGGTCACAGAACTGTCTCCCTCCAGTCCCTCTACTCCACTGGTCACAGCACAGTCTCCCACCCGTTCCACTACTCCACTCGTCACAGCACTGTCTCCCTCCAGTCCCACTACTACACTGGTCACAGCACTGTCTCCCTCCAGTCCCACTACTACACTGGTCACAGCACTGTCTCCCTCCAGTCCCTCTGCTCCACAGGTCACAGCACAGTCTCCCACCCGTTCCACTCCTCCACTGGTCACAGCACTGTCTCCCTCCAGTCCCACTACTACACTGGTCACAGCACTGTCTCCCTCCAGTCCCTCTACTCCACTGGTCACAGCACTGTCTCCCTCCAGTCCCACTACTACACTGGTCACAGCACTGTCTCCCTCCAGTCCCTCTACTACACTGGTAACAGCACTGTCTCCCTCCAGTCCCACTACTACACTGGTCACAGCACTGTCTCCCTCCAGTCCCTCTACTCCACTGGTCACAGCACTGTCTCCCTCCAGTCCCACTACTACACTGGTCACAGCACTGTCTCCCTCCAGTCCCTCTACTCCACTGGTCACAGCACAGTCTCCCACCCGTTCCACTACTCCACTGGTTACAGCACTGTCTCCCTCCAGTCCCACTACTACACTGGTCACAGCACTGTCTCCCTCCAGTCCCACTACTACACTGGTCACAGCACTGTCTCCCTCCAGTCCCTCTACTCCACTGGTCACAGCACTGTCTCCCTCCAGTCCCACGACTCCACTGGTCGCAGCACTGTCTCCCTCCAGTCCCTCCTTCCACTGGTCACAGCACTGTCTCCCTCCAGTCCCACTATTACACTGGTCACAGCACTGTCTCCCTCCAGTCCCTCTACTCCACTGGTCACAGCACTGTCTCCCTCCAGTCCCTCCTTCCACTGGTCACAGCACTGTCTCCCTCCAGTCCCACTACTCCACTGGTCACAGCACTGTCTCCCTCCAGTCCCACTACTCCACTGGTCACTGCACTGTCTCCCTCCAGACCCTCTACTCCACTGGTCACAGCACTGTCTCCCTCCAGTCCCACTGCTCCACTGGTCACAGCACTGTCTCCCTCCAGTCCCACTACTCCACTGGTTACAGCACTGTCTCCCTCCAGTCCCACTACTCCACTGGTCACTGCACTGTCTCCCTCCAGACCCACTACTCCACTGGTCACTGCACAGTCTCCCTCCAGACCCTCTACTCCACTGGTCACAGCACTGTCTCCCTCCAGTCCCACTACTCCACTGGTCACTGCACTGTCTCCCTCCATACCCACTACTCCACTGGTCACTGCACAGTCTCCCTCCAGTCCCACTACTCCACTGGTCACAGCACTGTCTCCCTCCAGTCCCTCTACTCCACTAGTCACTGCACTGTCTCCCTCCAGTCCCACTACTACACTGGTCACAGCACTGTCTCCCTCCAGTCCCTCTACTCCACTGGTCACAGCACAGTCTCCCACCCGTTCCACTACTCCACTGGTTACAGCACTGTCTCCCTCCAGTCCCACTACTACACTGGTCACAGCACTGTCTCCCTCCAGTCCCACTACTACACTGGTCACAGCACTGTCTCCCTCCAGTCCCTCTACTCCACTGGTCACAGCACTGTCTCCCTCCAGTCCCACGACTCCACAGGTCGCAGCACTGTCTCCCTCCAGTCCCTCCTTCCACTGGTCACAGCACTGTCTCCCTCCAGTCCCACTATTACACTGGTCACAGCACTGTCTCCCTCCAGTCCCTCTACTCCACTGGTCACAGCACTGTCTCCCTCCAGTCCCTCCTTCCACTGGTCACAGCACTGTCTCCCTCCAGTCCCACTACTCCACTGGTCACAGCACTGTCTCCCTCCAGTCCCACTACTCCACTGGTCACTGCACTGTCTCCCTCCAGACCCTCTACTCCACTGGTCACAGCACTGTCTCCCTCCAGTCCCACTGCTCCACTGGTCACAGCACTGTCTCCCTCCAGTCCCACTACTACACTGGTCACAGCACTGTCTCCCTCCAGTCCCTCTACTCCACTGGTCACAGCACTGTCTCCCTCCAGTCCCACGACTCCACTGGTCGCAGCACTGTCTCCCTCCAGTCCCTCCTTCCACTGGTCACAGCACTGTCTCCCTCCAGTCCCACTATTACACTGGTCACAGCACTGTCTCCCTCCAGTCCCTCTACTCCACTGGTCACAGCACTGTCTCCCTCCAGTCCCTCCTTCCACTGGTCACAGCACTGTCTCCCTCCAGTCCCACTACTCCACTGGTCACAGCACTGTCTCCCTCCAGTCCCACTACTCCACTGGTCACTGCACTGTCTCCCTCCAGACCCTCTACTCCACTGGTCACAGCACTGTCTCCCTCCAGTCCCACTGCTCCACTGGTCACAGCACTGTCTCCCTCCAGTCCCACTACTCCACTGGTTACAGCACTGTCTCCCTCCAGTCCCACTACTCCACTGGTCACTGCACTGTCTCCCTCCAGACCCACTACTCCACTGGTCACTGCACAGTCTCCCTCCAGACCCTCTACTCCACTGGTCACAGCACTGTCTCCCTCCAGTCCCACTACTCCACTGGTCACTGCACTGTCTCCCTCCATACCCACTACTCCACTGGTCACTGCACAGTCTCCCTCCAGTCCCACTACTCCACTGGTCACAGCACTGTCTCCCTCCAGTCCCTCTACTCCACTAGTCACTGCACTGTCTCCCTCTAGTCCCACTACTACACTGGTCACAGCACTGTCTCCCTCCAGTCCCTCTACTCCACTGGTCACAGCACAGTCTCCCACCCGTTCCACTACTCCACTGGTTACAGCACTGTCTCCCTCCAGTCCCACTACTACACTGGTCACAGCACTGTCTCCCTCCAGTCCCACTACTACACTGGTCACAGCACTGTCTCCCTCCAGTCCCTCTACTCCACTGGTCACAGCACTGTCTCCCTCCAGTCCCACGACTCCACAGGTCGCAGCACTGTCTCCCTCCAGTCCCTCCTTCCACTGGTCACAGCACTGTCTCCCTCCAGTCCCACTATTACACTGGTCACAGCACTGTCTCCCTCCAGTCCCTCTACTCCACTGGTCACAGCACTGTCTCCCTCCAGTCCCTCCTTCCACTGGTCACAGCACTGTCTCCCTCCAGTCCCACTACTCCACTGGTCACAGCACTGTCTCCCTCCAGTCCCACTACTCCACTGGTCACTGCACTGTCTCCCTCCAGACCCTCTACTCCACTGGTCACAGCACTGTCTCCCTCCAGTCCCACTGCTCCACTGGTCACAGCACTGTCTCCCTCCAGTCCCACTACTCCACTGGTTACAGCACTGTCTCCCTCCAGTCCCACTACTCCACTGGTCACTGCACTGTCTCCCTCCAGACCCACTACTCCACTGGTCACTGCACAGTCTCCCTCCAGACCCTCTACTCCACTGGTCACAGCACTGTCTCCCTCCAGTCCCACTACTCCACTGGTCACTGCACTGTCTCCCTCCATACCCACTACTCCACTGGTCACTGCACAGTCTCCCTCCAGTCCCACTACTCCACTGGTCACAGCACTGTCTCCCTCCAGTCCCTCTACTCCACTAGTCACTGCACTGTCTCCCTCCAGACCCACTACTCCACTGGTCACTGCACTGCCTCCCTCCAGACCCACTACTCCACTGGTCACTGCACTGTCTCCCTCCAGACCCTCTACTCCACTGGTCACAGCACTGTCTCCCTCCAGTCCTACTGCTCCATTGGTCACAGCACTGTCTCCCTCCAGATCCACTACTCCACTGGTCACTGCACTGTCTCCCTCCAGACCCACTACTACACTGGTCACTGCACTGTCTCCCTCCAAACCCACTACTCCACTGGTCACTGCACTGTCTCCCTCCAGACCCTCTACTCCACTGGTCACAGCACTGTCTCCCTCCAGTCCCACAGGTCCACTGGTCACAGCACTGTCTCCCTCCAGACCCACTACTCCACTGGTCACTGCACTGTCTCCCTGCATACCCACTACTGCACTGGTCACAGCACTGTCTCCCTCCTGACCCACTACTCCACTGGTCACTGCACTGTCTCGCTCCAGTCCCACTACTCCACAGGGCACAGCACAGTCTCCCTCCAGTCCCACTACTCCACTGGTCACAGCACTGTCTCCCTCCAGTCCCTCCTTCCACTGGTCACAGCACTGTATCCCTCCAGTCCCACTACTCCACTGGTCACAGAACTGTCTCCCTCCAGTCCCTTAACTCCACTGGTCACAGCACAGTCTCCCACCCGTTCCACTACTCCACTCGTCACAGCACTGTCTCCCTCCAGTCCCACTACTACACTGGTCACAGCACTGTCTCCCTCCAGTCCCTCTACTCCACTGGTCACAGCACTGTCTCCCTCCAGTCCCACTACTACACTGGTCACAGCACTGTCTCCCTCCAGTCCCTCTACTCCACAGGTCACAGCACTGTCTCCCTCCGGTCCCACTACTCCACTGGTCACAGCACTGTCTGCCTCCAGTCCCTCCTTCCACTGGTCACAGCACTGTCTCCCTCCAGTCCCACTATTACACTGGTCACAGCACTGTCTCCCTCCAGTCCCTCTACTCCACTGGTCACAGCACTGTCTCCCTCCAGTCCCTCCTTCCACTGGTCACAGCACTGTCTCCCTCCAGTCCCACTACCCCGTTGGTCACAGCACTGTCTCCCTCCAGTAGCTCCTTCTACTGGTCACAGCACTGTCTCCCTCCAGTCCCACTACTACACTGGTCACAGCACTGTCTCCCTCCAGTCCCTCTACTGCACTGGTCACAGCACTGTCTCCCTCCAGTCCCTCCACTCCACAGGTCACAGCACTGTCTCCCTCCCGTTCCACTACTCCACTGGTCACTGCACTGTCTCCCTCCAGTCCCACTACTACACTGGTCACAGCACTGTCTCCCTCCAGTCCCTCTACTCCACAGGTCACAGCACAGTCTCCCACCCGTTCCACTCCTCCACTGGTCACAGCACTGTCTCCCTCCAGTCCCACTACTACACTGGTCACAGCACTGTCTCCCTCCAGTCCCTCTACTCCACTGGTCACAGCACAGTCTCGCACCCGTTCCACTACTCCACTGGTTACAGCACTGTCTCCCTCCAGTCCCACTACGACACTGGTCACAGCACTGTCTCCCTCCAGTCCCACTACTACACTGGTCACAGCACTGTCTCCCTCCAGTCCCTCTACTCCACTGGTCACAGCACTGTCTCCCTCCAGTCCCACTACTACACTGGTCACAGCACTGTCTCCCTCTAGTCCCACTACTCCACAGGTCACAGCACAGTCTCCCTCCAGTCCCACGACTCCACAGGTCACAGCACTGTCTCCCTCCAGTCTCACTACTCCACAGGTCACAGCACTGTCTCCCTCCAGTCCCTCCTTCCACTGGTCACAGCACTGTCTCCCTCCAGTCCCACTATTACACTGGTCACAGCACTGTCTCCCTCCAGTCCCTCTACTCCACTGGTCACAGCACTGTCTCCCTCCAGTACCTCCTTCCACTGGTCACAGCACTGTCCCCCTCCAGTCCCACTACTCCACTGGTCACAGCACTGTCTCCCTCCAGTCCCACTACGACACTGGTCACAGCACTGTCTCCCTCCAGTCCCTCTACTCCACAGGTCACAGCACAGTCTCCCACCCGTTCCACTACTCCACTGGTCACTGCACTGTCTCCCTCCAGTCCCACTACTACACTGGTCACAGCACTGTCTCCCTCCAGTCCCACTACTCCACTGGTCACAGCAAAGTCTCCCTCCAGTTCCACTACTCCACTGGTCACAGCACAGTCTCCCTGCAGTCCCACTACTCCACTGGTCACAGCACTGTCTCCCTCTAGTCCCACTACTCGACTGGTCACAGCACTGTCTCCCTCTAGTCCCACTACTCCACTGGTCACTGCACTGTCTCCCTCCAGTCCCACTACTCCACTGGTGACAGCACTGTCTCCCTCCAGTCCCACTACTCCACTGGTCACAGCACTGTCTACCTCTAGTCCCACTACTCCACTGGTCACTGCACTGTCTCCCTCCAGTCCCTCTACTTCACAGGTCACTGCACTGTCTCCCTCCAGTCCCTCTACTCCACTGGTCACTGCACTGTCTGCCTCCAGTCCCACTACTCCTCTGTCACAGCACTGTCTCCCTCCAGTCCCTCTACTCCACTGGTCACAACACTGTCGCCCTCCAGTCCCTCTACTCCACTAGTCACAGCACTGTCTCCCTCCAGTCCCACTACTACACTGGTCACAGCACTGTCTCCCTCCAGTCCCTCTACTCCACAGGTCACAGCACTGTCTCCCTCCAGTCCCACTACTCCACTGGTCACAGCACTGTTTCCCTCCAGTCCCTCCTTCCACTGGTCACAGCACTGTCTCCCTCCAGTCCCACTATTACACTGGTCACAGCACTGTCTCCCTGCAGTCCCTCTACTCCACTGGTCACAGCACTGTCTCCCTCCAGTCCCTCCTTCCACTGGTCACAGCACTGTCTCCCTCCAGTCCCACTACTCCACTGGTCACAGCACTGTCTCCCTCCAGTCCCTCCTTCTACTGGTCACAGCACTGTCTCCCTCCAGTCCCTCTACTCCACAGGTCACAGCACAGTCTCCCACCCGTTCCACTACTCCACTGGTCACTGCACTGTCTCCCTCCAGTCCCACTACTACACTGGTCACAGCACTGTCTCCCTCCAGTCCCTCTACTCCACAGGTCACAGCACAGTCTCCCACCCGTTCCACTCCTCCACTGGTCACAGCACTGTCTCCCTCCAGTCCCACTACTACACTGGTCACAGCACTGTCTCCCACCCGTTCCACTACTCCACTGGTCACAGCACTGTCTCCCTCCAGTCCCACTACCACACTGGTCACAGCACTGTCTCCCTCCAGTCCCTCTACTCCACTGGTCACAGCACTGTCTACCTCCAGTCCCTCCTTCCACTGGTCACAGCACTGTCTCCCTCCAGTCCCACTATTACACTGGTCACAGCACTGTCTCCCTCCAGTCCCTCTACTCCACTGGTCACAGCACTGTCTCCCTCCAGTCCCTCCTTCCACTGGTCACAGCACTGTCTCCCTCCAGTCCCACTACCCCACTGCTCACAGCACTGTCTCCCTCCAGTAGCTCCTTCTACTGGTCACAGCACTGTCTCCCTCCAGTCCCACTACTACACTTGGCACAGCACTGTCTCCCTCCAGTCCCTCTACAGCACTGGTCACAGCACTGTCTCCCTCCAGTCCCTCTACTCCACAGGTCACAGCACTGTCTCCCTCCCGTTCCAGTACTCTACTGGTCACTGCACTGTCTCCCTCCAGTCCCACTACTACACTGGTCACAGCACTGTCTCCCTCCAGTCCCTCTACTCCACAGGTCACAGCACAGTCTCCCACCCGTTCCACTCCTCCACTGGTCACAGCACTGTCTCCCTCCAGTCCCACTACTACACTGGTCACAGCACTGTCTCCCTCCAGTCCCTCTACTCCACTGGTCACAGCACTGTATCCCTCCAGTCCCACTACTACACTGGTCACAGCACTGTCTCCCTCCAGTCCCACTACTACACTGGTCACAGCACTGTCTCCCTCCAGTCCCTCTACTCCACTGGTCACAGCACTGTCTCCCTCCAGTCCCACTACTACACTGGTCACAGCACTGTCTCCCTCCAGTCCCTCTACTCCACTGGTCACAGCACAGTCTCCCACCCGTTCCACTACTCCACTGGTTACAGCACTGTCTCCCTCCAGTCCCACTACTACACTGGTCACAGCACTGTCTCCCTCCAGTCCCACTAATACACTGGTCACAGCACTGTCTCCCTCCAGATCCTCTACTCCACTGGTCACAGCACTGTCTCACTCCAGTCCCACGACTCCACAGGTCGCAGCACTGTCTCCCTCCAGTCCCTCCTTCCACTGGTCACAGCACTGTCTCCCTCCATTCCCACTATTACACTGGTCACAGCACTGTCTCCCTCCAGTCCCTCTACTCCACTGGTCACAGCACTGTCTCCCTCCAGTCCCTCCTTCCACTGGTCACAGCACTGTCTCCCTCCAGTCCCACTACTCCACTGGTCACAGCACTGTCTCCCTCCAGTCCCACTACTCCACTGGTCACAGCACTGTCTCCCTCCAGACCCTCTACTCCACTGGTCACAGCACTGTCTCCCTCCAGTCCCACTGCTCCACTGGTCACAGCACTGTCTCCCTCCAGTCCCACTACTCCACTGGTTACAGCACTGTCTCCCTCCAGTCCCACTACTCCACTGGTCACTGCACTGTCTCCCTCCAGACCTTCTACTCCACTGGTCACTGCACAGTCTCCCTCCAGACCCTCTACTCCACTGGTCACAGCACTGTCTCCCTCCAGTCCCACTACTCCACTGGTCACTGCACTGTCTCCCTCCAGACCCACTACTCCACTGGTCACTGCACAGTCTCCCTCCAGTCCCACTACTCCACTGGTCACTGTCTCCCTCCAGTCCCTCTACTCCACTAGTCACTGCACTGTCTCCCTCCAGACCGACTACTCCACTGTTCACTGCACTGTCTCCCTCCAGACCCACTACTGCACTGGTCACTGCACTGCCTCCCTCAAGACCCTCTACTCCACTGGTCACAGCACTGTCTCCCTCCAGTCCTACTGCTCCATTGGTCACAGCACTGTCTCCCTCCAGATCCACTACTACACTGGTCACTGCACTGTCTCCCTCCAAACCCACTACTCCACTGGTCACTGCACTGTCTCCCTCCAGACCCTCTACTCCACTGGTCACAGCACTGTCTCCCTCCAGTCCCACAGGTCCACTGGTCACAGCACTGTCTCCTTCCAGACCCACAACTCCACTGGTCACTGCACTGTCTCCCTGCAGACCCACTACTGCACTGGTCACAGCACTGTCTCCCTCCTGACCCACTACTCCACTGGTCACTGCACTGTCTCCCTCCAGTCCCTCTACTCCACTGGTCACAGCACTGTCTCCCTCCAGTCCCTCCTTCCACTGGTCACAGCACTGTCTCCCTCCAGTCCCACTACTCCACTGGTCACAGCACTGTCTCCCTCCAGTCCCACTACTCCACTGGTCACAGCACTGTCTCCCTCCAGACCCTCTACTCCACTGGTCACAGCACTGTCTCCCTCCAGTCCCACTGCTCCACTGGTCACAGCACTGTCTCCCTCCAGTCCCACTACTCCACTGGTTACAGCACTGTCTCCCTCCAGTCCCACTACTCCACTGGTCACTGCACTGTCTCCCTCCAGACCTTCTACTCCACTGGTCACTGCACAGTCTCCCTCCAGACCCTCTACTCCACTGGTCACAGCACTGTCTCCCTCCAGTCCCACTACTCCACTGGTCACTGCACTGTCTCCCTCCAGACCCACTACTCCACTGGTCACTGCACAGTCTCCCTCCAGTCCCACTACTCCACTGGTCACTGTCTCCCTCCAGTCCCTCTACTCCACTGGTCACAGCACTGTCTCCCTCCAGTCCCACTACTCCACTGGTCACTGCACTGTCTCCCTCCAGTCCCACTACTCCACTGGTCACTGCACAGTCTCCCTCCAGTCCCACTACTCCACTGGTCACTGTCTCCCTCCAGTCCCTCTACTCCACTGGTCACAGCACTGTCTCCCTCCAGTCCCACTACTCCACTGGTCACTGCACTGTCTCCCTCCAGACCCTCTACTCCACTGGTCACAGCACTGTCTCCCTCCAGTCCCACTACTCCACTGGTCACTGCACTGTCTCCCTCCAGACCGACTACTCCACTGTTCACTGCACTGTCTCCCTCCAGGCCCACTACTGCACTGGTCACTGCACTGCCTCCCTCAAGACCCTCTACTCCACTGGTCACAGCACTGTCTCCCTCCAGTCCTACTGCTCCATTGGTCACAGCACTGTCTCCCTCCAGATCCACTACTACACTGGTCACTGCACTGTCTCCCTCCAAACCCACTACTCCACTGGTCACTGCACTGTCTCCCTCCAGACCCTCTACTCCACTGGTCACAGCACTGTCTCCCTCCAGTCCCACAGGTCCACTGGTCACAGCACTGTCTCCTTCCAGACCCACAACTCCACTGGTCACTGCACTGTCTCCCTGCAGACCCACTACTGCACTGGTCACAGCACTGTCTCCCTCCTGACCCACTACTCCACTGGTCACTGCACTGTCTCGCTCCAGTCCCACTACTCCACAGGGCACAGCACAGTCTCCCTCCAGTCCCACTACTCCACTGGTCACAGCACTGTCTCCCTCCAGTCCCTCCTTCCACTGGTCACAGCACTGTCTCCCTCCAGTCCCACTATTACACTGGTCACAGCACTGTCTCCCTCCAGTCCCTCTACTCCACTGGTCACAGCACTGTCTCCCTCCAGTCCCTCCTTCCACTGGTCACAGCACTGTCTCCCTCCAGTCCCACTACTCCACTGGTCACAGAACTGTCTCCCTCCAGTCCCTCTACTCCACTGGTCACAGCACAGTCTCCCACCCGTTCCACTACTCCACTCGTCACAGCACTGTCTCCCTCCAGTCCCACTACTACACTGGTCACAGCACTGTCTCCCTCCAGTCCCACTACTACACTGGTCACAGCACTGTCTCCCTCCAGTCCCTCTGCTCCACAGGTCACAGCACAGTCTCCCACCCGTTCCACTCCTCCACTGGTCACAGCACTGTCTCCCTCCAGTCCCACTACTACACTGGTCACAGCACTGTCTCCCTCCAGTCCCTCTACTCCACTGGTCACAGCACTGTCTCCCTCCAGTCCCACTACTACACTGGTCACAGCACTGTCTCCCTCCAGTCCCTCTACTACACTGGTAACAGCACTGTCTCCCTCCAGTCCCACTACTACACTGGTCACAGCACTGTCTCCCTCCAGTCCCTCTACTCCACTGGTCACAGCACTGTCTCCCTCCAGTCCCACTACTACACTGGTCACAGCACTGTCTCCCTCCAGTCCCTCTACTCCACTGGTCACAGCACAGTCTCCCACCCGTTCCACTACTCCACTGGTTACAGCACTGTCTCCCTCCAGTCCCACTACTACACTGGTCACAGCACTGTCTCCCTCCAGTCCCACTACTACACTGGTCACAGCACTGTCTCCCTCCAGTCCCTCTACTCCACTGGTCACAGCACTGTCTCCCTCCAGTCCCACGACTCCACTGGTCGCAGCACTGTCTCCCTCCAGTCCCTCCTTCCACTGGTCACAGCACTGTCTCCCTCCAGTCCCACTATTACACTGGTCACAGCACTGTCTCCCTCCAGTCCCTCTACTCCACTGGTCACAGCACTGTCTCCCTCCAGTCCCTCCTTCCACTGGTCACAGCACTGTCTCCCTCCAGTCCCACTACTCCACTGGTCACAGCACTGTCTCCCTCCAGTCCCACTACTCCACTGGTCACTGCACTGTCTCCCTCCAGACCCTCTACTCCACTGGTCACAGCACTGTCTCCCTCCAGTCCCACTGCTCCACTGGTCACAGCACTGTCTCCCTCCAGTCCCACTACTCCACTGGTTACAGCACTGTCTCCCTCCAGTCCCACTACTCCACTGGTCACTGCACTGTCTCCCTCCAGACCCACTACTCCACTGGTCACTGCACAGTCTCCCTCCAGACCCTCTACTCCACTGGTCACAGCACTGTCTCCCTCCAGTCCCACTACTCCACTGGTCACTGCACTGTCTCCCTCCATACCCACTACTCCACTGGTCACTGCACAGTCTCCCTCCAGTCCCACTACTCCACTGGTCACAGCACTGTCTCCCTCCAGTCCCTCTACTCCACTAGTCACTGCACTGTCTCCCTCCAGTCCCACTACTACACTGGTCACAGCACTGTCTCCCTCCAGTCCCTCTACTCCACTGGTCACAGCACAGTCTCCCACCCGTTCCACTACTCCACTGGTTACAGCACTGTCTCCCTCCAGTCCCACTACTACACTGGTCACAGCACTGTCTCCCTCCAGTCCCACTACTACACTGGTCACAGCACTGTCTCCCTCCAGTCCCTCTACTCCACTGGTCACAGCACTGTCTCCCTCCAGTCCCACGACTCCACAGGTCGCAGCACTGTCTCCCTCCAGTCCCTCCTTCCACTGGTCACAGCACTGTCTCCCTCCAGTCCCACTATTACACTGGTCACAGCACTGTCTCCCTCCAGTCCCTCTACTCCACTGGTCACAGCACTGTCTCCCTCCAGTCCCTCCTTCCACTGGTCACAGCACTGTCTCCCTCCAGTCCCACTACTCCACTGGTCACAGCACTGTCTCCCTCCAGTCCCACTACTCCACTGGTCACTGCACTGTCTCCCTCCAGACCCTCTACTCCACTGGTCACAGCACTGTCTCCCTCCAGTCCCACTGCTCCACTGGTCACAGCACTGTCTCCCTCCAGTCCCACTACTCCACTGGTTACAGCACTGTCTCCCTCCAGTCCCACTACTCCACTGGTCACTGCACTGTCTCCCTCCAGACCCACTACTCCACTGGTCACTGCACAGTCTCCCTCCAGACCCTCTACTCCACTGGTCACAGCACTGTCTCCCTCCAGTCCCACTACTCCACTGGTCACTGCACTGTCTCCCTCCATACCCACTACTCCACTGGTCACTGCACAGTCTCCCTCCAGTCCCACTACTCCACTGGTCACAGCAGTGTCTCCCTCCAGTCCCTCTACTCCACTAGTCACTGCACTGTCTCCCTCCAGACCCACTACTCCACTGGTCACTGCACTGCCTCCCTCCAGACCCACTACTCCACTGGTCACTGCACTGTCTCCCTCCAGACCCTCTACTCCACTGGTCACAGCACTGTCTCCCTCCAGTCCTACTGCTCCATTGGTCACAGCACTGTCTCCCTCCAGATCCACTACTCCACTGGTCACTGCACTGTCTCCCTCCAGACCCACTACTACACTGGTCACTGCACTGTCTCCCTCCAAACCCACTACTCCACTGGTCACTGCACTGTCTCCCTCCAGACCCTCTACTCCACTGGTCACAGCACTGTCTCCCTCCAGTCCCACAGGTCCACTGGTCACAGCACTGTCTCCCTCCAGACCCACTACTCCACTGGTCACTGCACTGTCTCCCTGCATACCCACTACTGCACTGGTCACAGCACTGTCTCCCTCCTGACCCACTACTCCACTGGTCACTGCACTGTCTCGCTCCAGTCCCACTACTCCACAGGGCACAGCACAGTCTCCCTCCAGTCCCACTACTCCACTGGTCACAGCACTGTCTCCCTCCAGTCCCTCCTTCCACTGGTCACAGCACTGTATCCCTCCAGTCCCACTACTCCACTGGTCACAGAACTGTCTCCCTCCAGTCCCTTAACTCCACTGGTCACAGCACAGTCTCCCACCCGTTCCACTACTCCACTCGTCACAGCACTGTCTCCCTCCAGTCCCACTACTACACTGGTCACAGCACTGTCTCCCTCCAGTCCCTCTACTCCACTGGTCACAGCACTGTCTCCCTCCAGTCCCACTACTACACTGGTCACAGCACTGTCTCCCTCCAGTCCCTCTACTCCACAGGTCACAGCACTGTCTCCCTCCGGTCCCACTACTCCACTGGTCACAGCACTGTCTGCCTCCAGTCCCTCCTTCCACTGGTCACAGCACTGTCTCCCTCCAGTCCCACTATTACACTGGTCACAGCACTGTCTCCCTCCAGTCCCTCTACTCCACTGGTCACAGCACTGTCTCCCTCCAGTCCCTCCTTCCACTGGTCACAGCACTGTCTCCCTCCAGTCCCACTACCCCGCTGGTCACAGCACTGTCTCCCTCCAGTAGCTCCTTCTACTGGTCACAGCACTGTCTCCCTCCAGTCCCACTACTACACTGGTCACAGCACTGTCTCCCTCCAGTCCCTCTACTGCACTGGTCACAGCACTGTCTCCCTCCAGTCCCTCCACTCCACAGGTCACAGCACTGTCTCCCTCCCGTTCCACTACTCCACTGGTCACTGCACTGTCTCCCTCCAGTCCCACTACTACACTGGTCACAGCACTGTCTCCCTCCAGTCCCTCTACTCCACAGGTCACAGCACAGTCTCCCACCCGTTCCACTCCTCCACTGGTCACAGCACTGTCTCCCTCCAGTCCCACTACTACACTGGTCACAGCACGGTCTCCCTCCAGTCCCTCTACTCCACTGGTCACAGCACAGTCTCGCACCCGTTCCACTACTCCACTGGTTACAGCACTGTCTCCCTCCAGTCCCACTACGACACTGGTCACAGCACTGTCTCCCTCCAGTCCCACTACTACACTGGTCACAGCACTGTCTCCCTCCAGTCCCTCTACTCCACTGGTCACAGCACAATCTCCCTCCAGTCCCACTACTACACTGGTCACAGCACTGTCTCCCTCTAGTCCCACTACTCCACAGGTCACAGCACAGTCTCCCTCCAGTCCCACGACTCCACAGGTCACAGCACTGTCTCCCTCCAGTCTCACTACTCCACAGGTCACAGCACTGTCTCCCTCCAGTCCCTCCTTCCACTGGTCACAGCACTGTCTCCCTCCAGTCCCACTATTACACTGGTCACAGCACTGTCTCCCTCCAGTCCCTCTACTCCACTGGTCACAGCACTGTCTCCCTCCAGTACCTCCTTCCACTGGTCACAGCACTGTCCCCCTCCAGTCCCACTACTCCACTGGTCACAGCACTGTCTCCCTCCAGTCCCACTACGACACTGGTCACAGCACTGTCTCCCTCCAGTCCCTCTACTCCACAGGTCACAGCACAGTCTCCCACCCGTTCCACTACTCCACTGGTCACTGCACTGTCTCCCTCCAGTCCCACTACTACACTGGTCACAGCACTGTCTCCCTCCAGTCCCACTACTCCACTGGTCACAGCAAAGTCTCCCTCCAGTTCCACTACTCCACTGGTCACAGCACAGTCTCCCTGCAGTCCCACTACTCCACTGGTCACAGCACTGTCTCCCTCTAGTCCCACTACTCGACTGGTCACAGCACTGTCTCCCTCTAGTCCCACTACTCCACTGGTCACTGCACTGTCTCCCTCCAGTCCCACTACTCCACTGGTGACAGCACTGTCTCCCTCCAGTCCCACTACTCCACTGGTCACAGCACTGTCTACCTCTAGTCCCACTACTCCACTGGTCACTGCACTGTCTCCCTCCAGTCCCTCTACTTCACAGGTCACTGCACTGTCTCCCTCCAGTCCCTCTACTCCACTGGTCACTGCACTGTCTGCCTCCAGTCCCACTACTCCTCTGTCACAGCACTGTCTCCCTCCAGTCCCTCTACTCCACTGGTCACAACACTGTCGCCCTCCAGTCCCTCTACTCCACTAGTCACAGCACTGTCTCCCTCCAGTCCCACTACTACACTGGTCACAGCACTGTCTCCCTCCAGTCCCTCTACTCCACAGGTCACAGCACTGTCTCCCTCCAGTCCCACTACTCCACTGGTCACAGCACTGTTTCCCTCCAGTCCCTCCTTCCACTGGTCACAGCACTGTCTCCCTCCAGTCCCACTATTACACTGGTCACAGCACTGTCTCCCTCCAGTCCCTCTACTCCACTGGTCACAGCACTGTCTCCCTCCAGTCCCTCCTTCCACTGGTCACAGCACTGTCTCCCTCCAGTCCCACTACCCCACTGGTCACAGCACTGTCTCCCTCCAGTCCCTCCTTCCACTGGTCACAGCACTGTCTCCCTCCAGTCCCACTACTACACTGGTCACAGCACTGTCTCCTTCCAGTCCCTCTACTGCACTGGTCACAGCACTGTCTCCCTCCAGTCCCTCTACTCCACAGGTCACAGCACTGTCTCCCTCCCGTTCCACTACTCCACTGGTCACTGCACTGTCTCCCTCCAGTCCCACTACTACACTGGTCACAGCACTGTCTCCCTCCAGTCCCTCTACTCCACAGGTCACAGCACAGTCTCCCACCCGTTCCACTCCTCCACTGGTCACAGCACTGTCTCCCTCCAGTCCCTCTACTCCACTGGTCACAGCACTGTCTCCCTCCAGTCCCACTACTCCACTGGTCACAGCACTGTCTCCCTCCAGTCCCTCCTTCCACTGGTCACAGCACTGTCTCCCTCCAGTCTCACTATTACACTGGTCACAGCACTGTCTCCCTCCAGTCCCTCTACTCCACTGGTCACAGCACTGTCTCCCTCTAGTCCCTCCTTCCACTGGTCACAGCACTGTCTCCCTCCAGTCCCACTACTCCACTGGTCACAGCACTGTCTCCCTCCAGTCCCTCCTTCTACTGGTCACAGCACTGTCTCCCTCCAGTCCCACTACTACACTGGTCACAGCACTGTCTCCCTCCAGTCCCTCTACTCCACAGGTCACAGCAAAGTCTCCCACCCGTTCCACTACTCCACTGGTCACTGCACTGTCTCCCTCCAGTTCCACTACTAAACTGGTCACAGCACTGTACCCCTCCAGTCCCTCTACTCCACAGGTCACAGCACAGTCTCCCACCCGTTCCACTCCTCCACTGGTCACAGCACTGTCTCCCTCCAGTCCCACTATTACACTGGTCACTGCACTGTCTCCCTCCAGTCCCACTACTACACTGGTCACAGCACTGTCCCCCTCCAGTTCCACTACTCCACTGGTTACAGCACTGTCTCCCTCCAGTCCCACTACTCCACTGGTCACAGCACTGTCTCCCTCCAGTCCCACTATTACACTGGTCACAGCACTGTCTCCCTCCAGTCCCTCTACTCCACTGGTCACAGCACTGTCTCCCTCCAGTCCCACTACTCCACTGGTCACAGCAAAGTCTCCCTCCAGTTCCACTACTCCACTGGTCACAGCACAGTCTCCCTGCAGTCCCACTACTCCACTGGTCACAGCACTGTCTCCCTCTAGTCCCACGACTCGACTGGTCACAGCACTGTCTCCCTCTAGTCCCACTACTCCACTGGTCACTGCACTGTCTCCCTCCAGTCCCACTACTCCACTGGTGACAGCACTGTCTCCCTCCAGTCCCACTACTCCACTGGTCACAGCACTGTCTACCTCTAGTCCCACTACTCCACTGGTCACTGCACTGTCTGCCTCCAGTCCCACTACTCCACTGGTCACAGCACTGTCTCCCTCTAGTCGCCCTGGTCACAGCACTGTCTCCCTCCAGTCCCTCTAATAAACTTATCACAGCAATGTCTCCCAACAGACTCACTACTCCACTGGAAACAACACTGTCGCCCTCCAGTCCCTCGACTCCACTGATCACAGCACTGTCTCCCTCCAGTCCCACCACTCCACTGGTCACTGCACTGTCTCCCTCCAGTCCCTCTACTTCACAGGTCACTGCACTGTCTCCCTCCAGTCCCTCTACTCCACTGGTCACTGCACTGTCTGCCTCCAGTCCCACTACTCCTCTGTCACAGCACTGTCTCCCTCCAGTCCCTCTACTCCACTGGTCACAACACTGTCGCCCTCCAGTCCCTCTACTCCACTAGTCACAGAACTGTCTCCCTCTAGTCCCACTACTCCACTGGTCACAACACTGTCGCCCTCCAGTCCCTCTACTCCACTAGTCACAGCACTGTCTCCCTCTAGTCCCACTACTCCACTGGTGACAACACTGTCGCCCTCCAGTCCCACTACTCCACTGGTCACAGCACTGTCTCCCTCTAGTCCCACTACTCCACTGGTCACAGCACTGTCTCCCCCCAGTCCCTCTACTCCACTGGTCACTGCACTGTCTCCCTCCAGTCCCACTACTCCACTGGTCACAGCACTGTTTCCCTCCAGTCCCTCCTTCCACTGGTCACAGCACTGTCTCCCTCCAGTCCCACTATTACACTGGTCACAGCACTGTCTCCCTCCAGTCCCTCTACTCCACTGGTCACAGCACTGTCTCCCTCCAGTCCCTCCTTCCACTGGTCACAGCACTGTCTCCCTCCAGTCCCACTACCCCACTGGTCACAGCACTGTCTCCCTCCAGTCCCTCCTTCCACTGGTCACAGCACTGTCTCCCTCCAGTCCCACTACTACACTGGTCACAGCACTGTCTCCTTCCAGTCCCTCTACTGCACTGGTCACAGCACTGTCTCCCTCCAGTCCCTCTACTCCACAGGTCACAGCACTGTCTCCCTCCCGTTCCACTACTCCACTGGTCACTGCACTGTCTCCCTCCAGTCCCACTACTACACTGGTCACAGCACTGTCTCCCTCCAGTCCCTCTACTCCACAGGTCACAGCACAGTCTCCCACCCGTTCCACTCCTCCACTGGTCACAGCACTGTCTCCCTCCAGTCCCTCTACTCCACTGGTCACAGCACTGTCTCCCTCCAGTCCCACTACTCCACTGGTCACAGCACTGTCTCCCTCCAGTCCCTCCTTCCACTGGTCACAGTACTGTCTCCCTCCAGTCTCACTATTACACTGGTCACAGCACTGTCTCCCTCCAGTCCCTCTACTCCACTGGTCACAGCACTGTCTCCCTCTAGTCCCTCCTTCCACTGGTCACAGCACTGTCTCCCTCCAGTCCCACTACTCCACTGGTCACAGCACTGTCTCCCTCCAGTCCCTCCTTCTACTGGTCACAGCACTGTCTCCCTCCAGTCCCACTACTACACTGGTCACAGCACTGTCTCCCTCCAGTCCCTCTACTCCACAGGTCACAGCAAAGTCTCCCACCCGTTCCACTACTCCACTGGTCACTGCACTGTCTCCCTCCAGTTCCACTACTAAACTGGTCACAGCACTGTCTCCCTCCAGTCCCTCTACTCCACAGGTCACAGCACAGTCTCCCACCCGTTCCACTCCTCCACTGGTCACAGCACTGTCTCCCTCCAGTCCCACTATTACACTGGTCACTGCACTGTCTCCCTCCAGTCCCACTACTACACTGGTCACAGCACTGTCCCCCTCCAGTTCCACTACTCCACTGGTTACAGCACTGTCTCCCTCCAGTCCCACTACTCCACTGGTCACAGCACTGTCTCCCTCCAGTCCCACTATTACACTGGTCACAGCACTGTCTCCCTCCAGTCCCTCTACTCCACTGGTCACAGCACTGTCTCCCTCCAGTCCCACTACTCCACTGGTCACAGCAAAGTCTCCCTCCAGTTCCACTACTCCACTGGTCACAGCACAGTCTCCCTGCAGTCCCACTACTCCACTGGTCACAGCACTGTCTCCCTCTAGTCCCACTACTCGACTGGTCACAGCACTGTCTCCCTCTAGTCCCACTACTCCACTGGTCACTGCACTGTCTCCCTCCAGTCCCACTACTCCACTGGTGACAGCACTGTCTCCCTCCAGTCCCACTACTCCACTGGTCACAGAACTGTCTCCTTCCAGACCCACTACTCCACTGGTGACAGCACTGTCTCCCTCCAGTCCCACTACTCCACTAGTCACAGCACTGTCTCCCTCTAGTCGCCCTGGTCACAGCACTGTCTCCCTCCAGTCCCTCTAATAAACTTATCACAGCAATGTCTCCCAACAGACCCACTACTCCACTGGAAACAACACTGTCGCCCTCCAGTCCCTCGACTCCACTGATCACAGCACTGTCTCCCTCCAGTCCCACCACTCCACTGGTCACTGCACTGTCTCCCTCCAGTCCCTCTACTTCACAGGTCACTGCACTGTCTCCCTCCAGTCCCTCTACTCCACTGGTCACTGCACTGTCTGCCTCCAGTCCCACTACTCCTCTGTCACAGCACTGTCTCCCTCCAGTCCCTCTACTCCACTGGTCACAACACTGTCGCCCTCCAGTCCCTCTACTCCACTAGTCACAGAACTGTCTCCCTCTAGTCCCACTACTCCACTGGTCACAACACTGTCGCCCTCCAGTCCCTCTACTCCACTAGTCACAGCACTGTCTCCCTCTAGTCCCACTACTCCACTGGTGACAACACTGTCGCCCTCCAGTCCCACTACTCCACTGGTCACAGCACTGTCTCCCTCTAGTCCCACTACTCCACTGGTCACAGCACTGTCTCCCCCCAGTCCCTCTACTCCACTGGTCACTGCACTGTCTCCCTCCAGACCCACTACTCCACTGGTCACAGCACTGTCTCCCTCCAGTTCCACTACTCCACTGGTCACAGAACTGTCTCCCTCCAGTTCCACTACTGCACTGGTCACAGCACTGTCTCCCTCCGGTGCCACTACTCCACTGGTCACAACACTGTCGCCCTCCGGTCCCTCTACTCCACTAGTCACAGCACTGTCTCCCTCTAGTCCCACGACTCCACTGGTCACTGCACTGTCTCCCTCTAGTCCCACGACTCCACTGGTCACTGCACTGTCTCCCTCTAGTCCCACTATTCCACTGGTCACAGCACTGTCTCCCTCCAGTCCCACTACTCCACTGGTCACAGCACAGTCCCCCTCCAGTCCCACTACTCCACTGGTCACAGCACAGTCTCCCTCCAGTCCCACTACTCCACTGGTCACAGCACTGTCTCCCTCCAGTCCCACTACTCCACTGGTCACTGCACTGTCTCCCTCCAGACCCTCTACTCCACTGCTCACAGCACTGTCTCCCTCCAGTCCCACTACTCCACTGGTCACAGCACTGTCTCCCTCCAGTCCCACAACTCCACTGGTCACAGCACTGTCTCCCTCCAGTCCCACCACTCCACTGGTCACTGCACTGTCTCCCTCCAGTCCCTCTACTTCACAGGTCACTGCACTGTCTCCCTCCAGTCCCTCTACTCCACTGGTCACTGCACTGTCTGCCTCCAGTCCCACTACTCCTCTGTCACAGCACTTTCTAACTCCGGACCCACTACTCCACTGGTCACAACACTGTCGCCCTCCAGTCCCTCTACTCCACTAGTCACAGCACTGTCTCCCTCTAGTCCCACTACTCCACTGGTCACAACACTGTCGCCCTCCAGTCCCTCTACTCCACTAGTCACAGCAGTGTCTCCCTCTAGTCCCACTACTCCACTGGTCACAACACTGTCGCCCTCCAGTCCCTCTACTCCACTAGTCACAGCACTGTCTCCCTCCAGATCCACTACTCCACTGGTCACTGCACTGTCTCCCTCCAGACCCACTACTACACTGGTCACTGCACTGTCTCCCTCCAAACCCACTACTCCACTGGTCACTGCACTGTCTCCCTCCAGACCCTCTACTCCACTGGTCACAGCACTGTCTCCCTCCAGTCCCACAGGTCCACTGGTCACAGCACTGTCTCCTTCCAGACCCACAACTCCACTGGTCACTGCACTGTCTCCCTGCAGACCCACTACTGCACTGGTCACAGCACTGTCTCCCTCCTGACCCACTACTCCACTGGTCACTGCACTGTCTCGCTCCAGTCCCACTACTCCACAGGGCACAGCACAGTCTCCCTCCAGTCCCACTACTCCACTGGTCACAGCACTGTCTCCCTCCAGTCCCTCCTTCCACTGGTCACAGCACTGTCTCCCTCCAGTCCCACTATTACACTGGTCACAGCACTGTCTCCCTCCAGTCCCTCTACTCCACTGGTCACAGCACTGTCTCCCTCCAGTCCCTCCTTCCACTGGTCACAGCACTGTCTCCCTCCAGTCCCACTACTCCACTGGTCACAGAACTGTCTCCCTCCAGTCCCTCTACTCCACTGGTCACAGCACTGTCTCCCACCCGTTCCACTACTCCACTCGTCACAGCACTGTCTCCCTCCAGTCCCACTACTACACTGGTCACAGCACTGTCTCCCTCCAGTCCCACTACTACACTGGTCACAGCACTGTCTCCCTCCAGTCCCTCTGCTCCACAGGTCACAGCACAGTCTCCCACCCGTTCCACTCCTCCACTGGTCACAGCACTGTCTCCCTCCAGTCCCACTACTACACTGGTCACAGCACTGTCTGCCTCCAGTCCCTCTACTCCACTGGTCACAGCACTGTCTCCCTCCAGTCCCACTACTACACTGGTCACAGCACTGTCTCCCTCCAGTCCCTCTACTACACTGGTAACAGCACTGTCTCCCTCCAGTCCCACTACTACACTGGTCACAGCACTGTCTCCCTCCAGTCCCTCTACTCCACTGGTCACAGCACAGTCTCCCACCCGTTCCACTACTCCACTGGTTACAGCACTGTCTCCCTCCAGTCCCACTACTACACTGGTCACAGCACTGTCTCCCTCCAGTCCCACTACTACACTGGTCACAGCACTGTCTCCCTCCAGTCCCTCTACTCCACTGGTCACAGCACTGTCTCCCTCCAGTCCCACGACTCCACTGGTCGCAGCACTGTCTCCCTCCAGTCCCTCCTTCCACTGGTCACAGCACTGTCTCCCTCCAGTCCCACTATTACACTGGTCACAGCACTGTCTCCCTCCAGTCCCTCTACTCCACTGGTCACAGCACTGTCTCCCTCCAGTCCCTCCTTCCACTGGTCACAGCACTGTCTCCCTCCAGTCCCACTACTCCACTGGTCACAGCACTGTCTCCCTCCAGTCCCACTACTCCACTGGTCACTGCACTGTCTCCCTCCAGACCCTCTACTCCACTGGTCACAGCACTGTCTCCCTCCAGTCCCACTGCTCCACTGGTCACAGCACTGTCTCCCTCCAGTCCCACTACTCCACTGGTTACAGCACTGTCTCCCTCCAGTCCCACTACTCCACTGGTCACTGCACTGTCTCCCTCCAGACCCACTACTCCACTGGTCACTGCACAGTCTCCCTCCAGACCCTCTACTCCACTGGTCACAGCACTGTCTCCCTCCAGTCCCACTACTCCACTGGTCACTGCACTGTCTCCCTCCATACCCACTACTCCACTGGTCACTGCACAGTCTCCCTCCAGTCCCACTACTCCACTGGTCACAGCACTGTCTCCCTCCAGTCCCTCTACTCCACTAGTCACTGCACTGTCACCCTCCAGTCCCACTACTACACTGGTCACAGCACTGTCTCCCTCCAGTCCCACTACTACACTGGTCACAGCACAGTCTCCCACCCGTTCCACTACTCCACTGGTTACAGCACTGTCTCCCTCCAGTCCCACTACTACACTGGTCACAGCACTGTCTCCCTCCAGTCCCACTACTCCACTGGTCACAGCACTGTCTCCCTCCAGTCCCACTACTACACTGGTCACAGCACTGTCTCCCTCCAGTCCCTCTACTCCACTGGTCACAGCACTGTCTCCCTCCAGTCCCACGACTCCACAGGTCGCAGCACTGTCTCCCTCCAGTCCCTCCTTCCACTGGTCACAGCACTGTCTCCCTCCAGTCCCACTATTACACTGGTCACAGCACTGTCTCCCTCCAGTCCCTCTACTCCACTGGTCACAGCACTGTCTCCCTCCAGTCCCTCCTTCCACTGGTCACAGCACTGTCTCCCTCCAGTCCCACTACTCCACTGGTCACAGCACTGTCTCCCTCCAGTCCCACTACTCCACTGGTCACTGCACTGTCTCCCTCCAGACCCTCTACTCCACTGGTCACAGCACTGTCTCCCTCCAGTCCCACTGCTCCACTGGTCACAGCACTGTCTCCCTCCAGTCCCACTACTCCACTGGTTACAGCACTGTCTCCCTCCAGTCCCACTACTCCACTGGTCACTGCACTGTCTCCCTCCAGACCCACTACTCCACTGGTCACTGCACAGTCTCCCTCCAGACCCTCTACTCCACTGGTCACAGCACTGTCTCCCTCCAGTCCCACTACTCCACTGGTCACTGCACTGTCTCCCTCCATACCCACTACTCCACTGGTCACTGCACAGTCTCCCTCCAGTCCCACTACTCCACTGGTCACAGCACTGTCTCCCTCCAGTCCCTCTACTCCACTAGTCACTGCACTGTCTCCCTCCAGACCCACTACTCCACTGGTCACTGCACTGCCTCCCTCCAGACCCACTACTCCACTGGTCACTGCACTGTCTCCCTCCAGACCCTCTACTCCACTGGTCACAGCACTGTCTCCCTCCAGTCCTACTGCTCCATTGGTCACAGCACTGTCTCCCTCCAGATCCACTACTCCACTGGTCACTGCACTGTCTCCCTCCAGACCCACTACTACACTGGTCACTGCACTGTCTCCCTCCAAACCCACTACTCCACTGGTCACTGCACTGTCTCCCTCCAGACCCTCTACTCCACTGGTCACAGCACTGTCTCCCTCCAGTCCCACAGGTCCACTGGTCACAGCACTGTCTCCCTCCAGACCCACTACTCCACTGGTCACTGCACTGTCTCCCTGCATACCCACTACTGCACTGGTCACAGCACTGTCTCCCTCCTGACCCACTACTCCACTGGTCACTGCACTGTCTCGCTCCAGTCCCACTACTCCACAGGGCACAGCACAGTCTCCCTCCAGTCCCACTACTCCACTGGTCACAGCACTGTCTCCCTCCAGTCCCTCCTTCCACTGGTCACAGAACTGTCTCCCTCCAGTCCCTTAACTCCACTGGTCACAGCACAGTCTCCCACCCGTTCCACTACCCCACTCGTCACAGCACTGTCTCCCTCCAGTCCCACTACTACACTGGTCACAGCACTGTCTCCCTCCAGTCCCTCTACTCCACTGGTCACAGCACTGTCTCCCTCCAGTCCCACTACTACACTGGTCACAGCACTGTCTCCCTCCAGTCCCTCTACTCCACAGGTCACAGCACTGTCTCCCTCCGGTCCCACTACTCCACTGGTCACAGCACTGTCTGCCTCCAGTCCCTCCTTCCACTGGTCACAGCACTGTCTCCCTCCAGTCCCACTATTACACTGGTCACAGCACTGTCTCCCTCCAGTCCCTCTACTCCACTGGTCACAGCACTGTCTCCCTCCAGTCCCTCCTTCCACTGGTCACAGCACTGTCTCCCTCCAGTCCCACTACCCCGCTGGTCACAGCACTGTCTCCCTCCAGTAGCTCCTTCTACTGGTCACAGCACTGTCTCCCTCCAGTCCCACTACTACACTGGTCACAGCACTGTCTCCCTCCAGTCCCTCTACTGCACTGGTCACAGCACTGTCTCCCTCCAGTCCCTCCACTCCACAGGTCACAGCACTGTCTCCCTCCCGTTCCACTACTCCACTGGTCACTGCACTGTCTCCCTCCAGTCCCACTACTACACTGGTCACAGCACTGTCTCCCTCCAGTCCCTCTACTCCACAGGTCACAGCACAGTCTCCCACCCGTTCCACTCCTCCACTGGTCACAGCACTGTCTCCCTCCAGTCCCACTACCAGACTGGTCACAGCACTGTCTCCCTCCAGTCCCTCTACTCCACTGGTCACAGCACAGTCTCGCACCCGTTCCACTACTCCACTGGTTACAGCACTGTCTCCCTCCAGTCCCACTACGACACTGGTCACAGCACTGTCTCCCTCCAGTCCCACTACTACACTGGTCACAGCACTGTCTCCCTCCAGTCCCTCTACTCCACTGGTCACAGCACTGTCTCCCTCCAGTCCCACTACTACACTGGTCACAGCACTGTCTCCCTCTAGTCCCACTACTCCACAGGTCACAGCACAGTCTCCCTCCAGTCTCACTACTCCACAGGTCACAGCACTGTCTCCCTCCAGTCCCTCCTTCCACTGGTCACAGCACTGTCTCCCTCCAGTCCCACTATTACACTGGTCACAGCACTGTCTCCCTCCAGTCCCTCTACTCCACTGGTCACAGCACTGTCTCCCTCCAGTACCTCCTTCCACTGGTCACAGCACTGTCCCCCTCCAGTCCCACTACTCCACTGGTCACAGCACTGTCTCCCTCCAGTCCCACTACGACACTGGTCACAGCACTGTCTCCCTCCAGTCCCTCTACTCCACAGGTCACAGCACAGTCTCCCACCCGTTCCACTACTCCACTGGTCACTGCACTGTCTCCCTCCAGTCCCACTACTACACTGGTCACAGCACTGTCTCCCTCCAGTCCCACTACTCCACTGGTCACAGCAAAGTCTCCCTCCAGTTCCACTACTCCACTGGTCACAGCACAGTCTCCCTGCAGTCCCACTACTCCACTGGTCACAGCACTGTCTCCCTCTAGTCCCACTACTCGACTGGTCACAGCACTGTCTCCCTCTAGTCCCACTACTCCACTGGTCACTGCACTGTCTCCCTCCAGTCCCACTACTCCACTGGTGACAGCACTGTCTCCCTCCAGTCCCACTACTCCACTGGTCACAGCACTGTCTACCTCTAGTCCCACTACTCCACTGGTCACTGCACTGTCTCCCTCCAGTCCCTCTACTTCACAGGTCACTGCACTGTCTCCCTCCAGTCCCTCTACTCCACTGGTCACTGCACTGTCTGCCTACAGTCCCACTACTCCTCTGTCACAGCACTGTCTCCCTCCAGTCCCTCTACTCCACTGGTCACAACACTGTCGCCCTCCAGTCCCTCTACTCCACTAGTCACAGCACTGTCTCCCTCCAGTCCCACTACTACACTGGTCACAGCACTGTCTCCCTCCAGTCCCTCTACTCCACAGGTCACAGCACTGTCTCCCTCCAGTCCCACTACTCCACTGGTCACAGCACTGTTTCCCTCCAGTCCCTCCTTCCACTGGTCACAGCACTGTCTCCCTCCAGTCCCACTACGACACTGGTCACAGCACTGTCTCCCTCCAGTCCCTCTACTCCACAGGTCACAGCACAGTCTCCCACCCGTTCCACTACTCCACTGGTCACTGCACTGTCTCCCTCCAGTCCCACTACTACACTGGTCACAGCACTGTCTCCCTCCAGTCCCACTACTCCACTGGTCACAGCAAAGTCTCCCTCCAGTTCCACTACTCCACTGGTCACAGCACAGTCTCCCTGCAGTCACACTACTCCACTGGTCACAGCACTGTCTCCCTCTAGTCCCACTACTCGACTGGTCACAGCACTGTCTCCCTCTAGTCCCACTACTCCACTGGTCACTGCACTGTCTCCCTCCAGTCCCACTACTCCACTGGTGACAGCACTGTCTCCCTCCAGTCCCACTACTCCACTGGTCACAGCACTGTCTACCTCTAGTCCCACTACTCCACTGGTCACTGCACTGTCTCCCTCCAGTCCCTCTACTTCACAGGTCACTGCACTGTCTCCCTCCAGTCCCTCTACTCCACTGGTCACTGCACTGTCTGCCTCCAGTCCCACTACTCCTCTGTCACAGCACTGTCTCCCTCCAGTCCCTCTACTCCACTGGTCACAACACTGTCGCCCTCCAGTCCCTCTACTCCACTAGTCACAGCACTGTCTCCCTCCAGTCCCACTACTACACTGGTCACAGCACTGTCTCCCTCCAGTCCCTCTACTCCACAGGTCACAGCACTGTCTCCCTCCAGTCCCACTACTCCACTGGTCACAGCACTGTTTCCCTCCAGTCCCTCCTTCCACTGGTCACAGCACTGTCTCCCTCCAGTCCCACTACTCCACTGGTCACTGCACTGTCTCCCTCCAGACCCACTACTCCACTGGTCACTGCACAGTCTCCCTCCAGACCCTCTACTCCACTGGTCACAGCACTGTCTCCCTCCAGTCCCACTACTCCACTGGTCACTGCACTGTCTCCCTCCATACCCACTACTCCACTGGTCACTGCACAGTCTCCCTCCAGTCCCACTACTCCACTGGTCACTGCACTGTCTCCCTCCAGTCCCTCTACTCCACTAGTCACTGCACTGTCTCCCTCCAGACCCACTACTCCACTGGTCACTGCACTGCCTCCCTCCAGATCCACTACTCCACTGGTCACTGCACTGTCTCCCTCCAGACCCACTACTACACTGGTCACTGCACTGTCTCCCTCCAAACCCACTACTCCACTGGTCACTGCACTGTCTCCCTCCAGACCCTCTACTCCACTGGTCACAGCACTGTCTCCCTCCAGTCCCACTATTACACTGGTCACAGCACTGTCTCCCTCCAGTCCCTCTACTCCACTGGTCACAGCACTGTCTCCCTCCAGTCCCTCCTTCCACTGGTCACAGCACTGTCTCCCTCCAGTCCCACTACCCCACTGGTCACAGCACTGTCTCCCTCCAGTCACTCCTTCCACTGGTCACAGCACTGTCTCCCTCCAGTCCCACTACTACACTGGTCACAGCACTGTCTCCTTCCAGTCCCTCTACTGCACTGGTCACAGCACTGTCTCCCTCCAGTCCCTCTACTCCACAGGTCACAGCACTGTCTCCCTCCCGTTCCACTACTCCACTGGTCACTGCACTGTCTCCCTCCAGTCCCACTACTACACTGGTCACAGCACTGTCTCCCTCCAGTCCCTCTACTCCACAGGTCACAGCACAGTCTCCCACCCGTTCCACTCCTCCACTGGTCACAGCACTGTCTCCCTCCAGTCCCTCTACTCCACTGGTCACAGCACTGTCTCCCTCCAGTCCCACTACTCCACTGGTCACAGCACTGTCTCCCTCCAGTCCCTCCTTCCACTGGTCACAGCACTGTCTCCCTCCAGTCTCACTATTACACTGGTCACGGCACTGTCTCCCTCCAGTCCCTCTACTCCACTGGTCACAGCACTGTCTCCCTCTAGTCCCTCCTTCCACTGGTCACAGCACTGTCTCCCTCCAGTCCCACTACTCCACTGGTCACAGCACTGTCTCCCTCCAGTCCCTCTACTCCACAGGTCACAGCAAAGTCTCCCACCCGTTCCACTACTCCACTGGTCACTGCACTGTCTCCCTCCAGTTCCACTACTAAACTGGTCACAGCACTGTCCCCCTCCAGTCCCTCTACTCCACAGGTCACAGCACAGTCTCCCACCCGTTCCACTCCTCCACTGGTCACAGCACTGTCTCCCTCCAGTCCCACTACTACACTGGTCACAGCACTGTCTCCCTCCAGTCCCACTATTACACTGGTCACTGCACTGTCTCCCTCCAGTCCCACTACTACGCTGGTCACAGCACTGTCCCCCTCCAGTTCCACTACTCCACTGGTTACAGCACTGTCTCCCTCCAGTCCCACTACTCCACTGGTCACAGCACTGTCTCCCTCCAGTCCCACTATTACACTGGTCACAGCACTGTCTCCCTCCAGTCCCTCTACTCCACTGGTCACAGCACTGTCTCCCTCCAGTCCCACTACTCCACTGGTCACAGCAAAGTCTCCCTCCAGTTCCACTACTCCACTGGTCACAGCACAGTCTCCCTGCAGTCCCACTACTCCACTGGTCACAGCACTGTCTCCCTCTAGTCCCACTACTCGACTGGTCACAGCACTGTCTCCCTCTAGTCCCACTACTCCACTGGTCACTGCACTGTCTCCCTCCAGTCCCACTACTCCACTGGTGACAGCACTGTCTCCCTCCAGTCCCACTACTCCACTGGTCACAGCACTGTCTACCTCTAGTCCCACTACTCCACTGGTCACTGCACTGTCTGCCTCCAGTCCCACTACTCCACTGGTCACAGCACTGTCTCCCTCTAGTCGCCCTGGTCACAGCACTGTCTCCCTCCAGTCCCTCTAATAAACTTATCACAGCAATGTCTCCCAACGGACCCACTACTCCACTGGAAACAACACTGTCGCCCTCCAGTCCCTCGACTCCACTGATCACAGCACTGTCTCCCTCCAGTCCCACCACTCCACTGGTCACTGCACTGTCTCCCTCCAGTCCCTCTACTTCACAGGTCACTGCACTGTCTCCCTCCAGTCCCTCTACTCCACTGGTCACTGCACTGTCTGCCTCCAGTCCCACTACTCCTCTGTCACAGCACTGTCTCCCTCCAGTCCCTCTACTCCACTGGTCACAACACTGTCGCCCTCCAGTCCCTCTACTCCACTAGTCACAGCACTGTCTCCCTCTAGTCCCACTACTCCACTGGTGACAACACTGTCGCCCTCCAGTCCCACTACTCCACTGGTCACAGCACTGTCTCCCTCTAGTCCCACTACTCCACTGGTCACAGCACTGTCTCCCCCCAGTCCCTCTACTCCACTGGTCACTGCACTGTCTCCCTCCAGACCCACTACTCCACTGGTCACAGCACTGTCTCCCTCCAGTTCCACTACTCCACTGGTCACAGAACTGTCTCCCTCCAGTTCCACAACTCCACTGGTCACAGCACTGTTACCCTCCAGTCCCACTACTCCACTGGTCACAGCACTGTCTCCCTCCAGTTCCACTACTCCACTGGTCACAGCACTGTCTCCCTCCAGACCCACTACTCCACTGGTCACAGCACTGTCTCCCTCCAGTTCCACTACTCCACTGGTCACAGCACTGTCTCCCTCCAGTCCCACAACTCCACTGGTCACAGCACTGTTACCCTCCAGTCCCACCACTCCACTGGTCACAGCACTGTCTCCCTCCGGTGCCACTACTCCACTGGTCACAACACTGTCGCCCTCCAGTCCCTCTACTCCACTAGTCACAGCACTGTCTCCCTCTAGTCCCACGACTCCACTGGTCACTGCACTGTCTCCCTCTAGTCCCACTATTCCACTGGTCACAGCACTGTCTCCCTCCAGTCCCACTACTCCACTGGTCACAGCACAGTCCCCCTCCAGTCCCACTACTCCACTGGTCACAGCACAGTCTCCCTCCAGTCCCACTACTCCACTGGTCACAGCACTGTCTCCCTCCAGTCCCACTACTCCACTGGTCACTGCACTGTCTCCCTCCAGACCCTCTACTCCACTGCTCACAGCACTGTCTCCCTCCAGTCCCACTACTCCACTGGTCACAGCACTGTCTCCCTCCAGTCCCACAACTCCACTGGTCACAGCACTGTTACCCTCCAGTCCCACCACTCCACTGGTCACTGCACTGTCTCCCTCCAGTCCCTCTACTCCACTGGTCACTGCACTGTCTGCCTCCAGTCCCACTACTCCTCTGTCACAGCACTGTCTCCCTCCAGTCCCTCTACTCCACTGGTCACAACACTGTCGCCCTCCAGTCCCTCTACTCCACTAGTCACAGAACTGTCTCCCTCTAGTCCCACTACTCCACTGGTCACAACACTGTCGCCCTCCAGTCCCTCTACTCCACTGGTCACAGCACTGTCTCCCTCTAGTCCCACTACTCCACTGGTGACAACACTGTCGCCCTCCAGTCCCACTACTCCACTGGTCACAGCACTGTCTCCCTCTAGTCCCACTACTCCACTGGTCACAGCACTGTCTCCCCCCAGTCCCTCTACTCCACTGGTCACTGCACTGTCTCCCTCCAGACCCACTACTCCACTGGTCACAGCACTGTCTCCCTCCAGTTCCACTACTCCACTGGTCACAGAACTGTCTCCCTCCAGTTCCACTACTCCACTGGTCACAGCACTGTCTCCCTCCGGTGCCACTACTCCACTGGTCACAACACTGTCGCCCTCCAGTCCCTCTACTCCACTAGTCGCAGCACTGTCTCCCTCTAGTCCCACGACTCCACTGGTCACTGCACTGTCTCCCTCTAGTCCCACGACTCCACTGGTCACTGCACTGTCTCCCTCTAGTCCCACTATTCCACTGGTCACAGCACTGTCTCCCTCCAGTCCCACTACTCCACTGGTCACAGCACAGTCCCCCTCCAGTCCCACTACTCCACTGGTCACAGCACAGTCTCCCTCCAGTCCCACTACTCCACTGGTCACAGCACTGTCTCCCTCCAGTCCCACTACTCCACTGGTCACTTCACTGTCTCCCTCCAGACCCTCTACTCCACTGCTCACAGCACTGTCTCCCTCCAGTCCCACTACTCCACTGGTCACAGCACTGTCTCCCTCCAGTCCCACAACTCCACTGGTCACAGCACTGTCACCCTCCAGTCCCACCACTCCACTGGTCACTGCACTGTCTCCCTCCAGTCCCTCTACTTCACAGGTCACTGCACTGTCTCCCTCCAGTCCCTCTACTCCACTGGTCACTGCACTGTCTGCCTCCAGTCCCACTACTCCTCTGTCACAGCACTTTCTAACTCCGGACCCACTACTCCACTGGTCACAACACTGTCGCCCTCCAGTCCCTCTACTCCACTAGTCACAGCACTGTCTCCCTCTAGTCCCACTACTCCACTGGTCACAACACTGTCGCCCTCCAGTCCCTCTACTCCACTAGTCACAGCACTGTCTCCCTCTAGTCCCACTACTCCACTGGTCACAACACTGTCGCCCTCCAGTCCCTCTACTCCACTAGTCACAGCACTGTCTCCCTCTAGTCCCACTACTCCACTGGTGACAACACTGTCGCCCTCCAGTCCCACTACTCCACTGGTCACAGCACTGTCTCCCTCTAGTCCCACTACTCCACTGGTCACAGCACTGTCTCCCCCCAGTCCCTCTACTCCACTGGTCACTGCACTGTCTCCCTCCAGACCCATTACTCCACTGATCACAGCACTGTCTCCCTCCAGTTCCACTACTCCACTGGTCACAGCACTGTCTCCCTCCAGTTCCACTACTCCACTGGTCACAGCACTGTCTCCCTCTGGTCCGACGACTTCACTGGTCACAGCACTGTCTCCCTCCAGTCCCACTACTCCACTGGTCACAGCACTGTCTCCCTCCGGTGCCACTACTCCACTGGTCACAACACTGTCGCCCTCCAGTCCCTCTACTCCACTAGTCACAGCATTGTCTCCCTCTAGTCCCACTACTCCACTGGTCACTGCACTGTCTCCCTCTAGTCCCACGACTCCACTGGTCACAGCACTGTCTCCCTCCAGTCCCACTACTCCACTGGTCACAGCACAGTCCCCCTCCAGTCCCACTACTCCACTGGTCACAGCACAGTCTCCCTCCAGTCCCACTACTCCACTGGTCACAGCACTGTCTCCCTCCAGTCCCACTACTCCACTGGTCACTGCACTGTCTCCCTCCAGTCCCTCTACTCCACTGCTCACAGCACTGTCTCCCTCCAGTCCCACTGCTCCACTGGTCACAGCACTGTCTCCCTCCAGTCCCACTACTCCACTGGTTACAGCACTGTCTCCCTCCAGTCCCACTACTCCACTGGTCACTGCACTGTCTCCCTCCAGTCCCACAACTCCACTGGTCACAGAGCTGTCTCCCTCCAGTCCCACTACTCCACTGGTCACTGCACTGTCTCCCTCCAGACCCACTACCCCACTGGTCACTGCACAGTCTCCCTCCAGACCCTCTACTCCACTAGTCACTGCACTGTCTCCCTCCAGTCCCACTGCTCCACTGGTCACAGCACTGTCTCCCTCCAGTCCCACTACTCCACTGGTCACTGCACTGTCTCCCTCCAGACCCACTACTCCACTGGTCACTGCACAGTCTCCCTCCAGTCCCACTACTCCACTAGTCACTTCACTGTCTCCCTCCAGACCGACTACTCCACTGGTCACTGCACTGTCTCCCTCCAGACCCACTACTCCACTGGTCACTGCACTGTCTCCCTCCAGACCCACTACTCCACTGGTCACTGCACTGTCTCCCTCCAGACCCTCTACTCCACTGGTCACAGCACTGTCTCCCTCCAGTCCCACTGCTCCATTGGTCACAGCACTGTCTCCCTCCAGACCCACTACTCCACTGGTCACTGCACTGTCTCCCTCCAGACCCACTACTACACTGGTCACTGCACTGTCTCCCTCCAGACCCACTACTCCACTGGTCACTGCACTGTCTCCCTCCAGACCCTCTACTCCACAGGTCACAGCACTGTCTCCCTCCAGTCCCACAGCTCCACTTGTCACAGCACTGTCTCCCTCCAGGCCCACTACTCCACTGGTCACTGCACTGTCTCCCTGCAGACCCACTACTCCACTGGTCACAGCACTGTCTCCCTCCAGACCCTCTACTCCACTGGTCACTGCACTGTCTCCCTCCAGACCCACTACTCCACTGGTCACAGCACTGTCTCCCTCCAGTTCCACTACTCCACTGGTCACAGCACTGTCTCCCTCCAGTTCCACTACTCCACTGGTCACAGCACTGTCTCCCTCTGGTCCGACGACTTCACTGGTCACAGCACTGTCTCCCTCCAGTCCCACTACTCCACTGGTCACAGCACTGTCTCCCTCCGGTGCCACTACTCCACTGGTCACAACACTGTCGCCCTCCAGTCCCTCTACTCCACTAGTCACAGCACTGTCTCCCTCTGGTCCCACTACTCCACTGGTCACAGCACAGTCTCCCTCTCGTTCCACTACTCCACTAGTCACAGCATTGTCTCCCTCTAGTCCCACTATTCCACTGGTCACAGCACTGTCTCCCTCCAGTCCCACTACTCCACTGGTCACAGCACAGTCCCCCTCCAGTCCCACTACTCCACTGGTCACTGCACTGTCTCCGTCAGTCCCTCTACTCCACTGGTCACTGCACTGTCTCCCTCCAGACCCACTACTCCACTGGTCACAGCACTGTCTCCCTCTAGTTCCACTACTCCACTGGTCACAGCACTGTCTCCCTCCGGTGCCACTACTCCACTGGTCACAACACTGTCGCCCTCCAGTCCCTCTACTCCACTAGTCACAGCACTGTCTCCCTCTGGTCCCACTACTCCACTGGTCACAGCACAGTCTCCCTCCCGTTCCACTACTCCACTAGTCACAGCACTGTCTCCCTCTAGTCCCACTACTCCACTGGTCACTGCACTGTCTCCCTCTAGTCCCACGACTCCACTGGTCACTGCACTGTCTGCCTCTAGTCCCACTATTCCACTGGTCACAGCACTGTCTCCCTCCAGTCCCACTACTCCACTGGTCACAGCACAGTCCCCCTCCAGTCCCACTACTCCACTGGTCACAGCACAGTCTCCCTCCAGTCCCACTACTCCACTGGTCACAGCACTGTCTCCCTCCAGTCCCACTACTCCACTGGTCACTGCACTGTCTCACTCCAGACCCTCTACTCCACTGGTCACAGCACTGTCTCCCTCCAGTCCCACTGCTCCACTGGTCACAGCACTGTCTCCCTCCAGTCCCACTACTCCACTGGTCACTGCACAGTCTCCCTCCAGACCCACTACTCCACTGGTCACTGCACAGTCTCCCTCCAGACCCTCTACTCCACTGGTCAGAGCACTGTCTCCCTCCAGTCCCACAACTCCACTGGTCACTGCACTGTCTCCCTCCAGACCCACTACTCCACTGGTCACTGCACTGTCTCCCTCCAGACCCACTACTCCACTGGTCACTGCACTGTCTCCCTCCAGACCCTCTACTCCACTGGTCACTGCACTGTCTCCCTCCAGTCCCACTGCTCCATTGGTCACAGCACTGTCTCCCTCCAGACCCACTACTCCACTGGTCACTGCACTGTCTCCCTCCAGAACCACTACTACACTGGTCACTGCACTGTCTCCCTCCAGACCCACTACTCCACTGGTCACTGCACTGTCTCCCTCCAGACCCTCTACTCCACTGGTCACAGCACTGTCTCCCTCCAGTCCCACAGCTCCACTGGTCACAGCACTGTCTCCCTCCAGACCCACTACTCCACTGGTCACTGCACTGTCTCCCTGCAGACCCACTACTGCACTGGTCACAGCACTGTCTCCCTCCTGACCCACTACTCCACTGGTCACTGCACTGTCTCCCTCCAGTCCCACTACTCCACAGGTCACAGCACAGTCTCCCTCCAGTCCCACTACTCCACTGGTCACAGCCCTGTCTCCCTCCAGTCCCTCCTTCCACTGGTCACAGCACTGTCTCCCTCCAGTCCCACTATTACATTGGTCACAGCACTGTCTCCCTCCAGTCCCTCTACTCCACTGGTCACAGCACTGTCTCCCTCCAGTCCCTCCTTCCACTGGTCACAGCACTGTCTCCCTCCAGTCCCACTACTCCACTGGTCACAGAACTGTCTCCCTCCAGTCCCTCTACTCCACTGGTCACAGCACAGTCTCCCACCCGTTCCACTACTCCACTGGTCACTGCACTGTCTCCCTCCAGTCCCACTACTACACTGGTCACAGCACTGTCTCCCTCCAGTCCCTCTACTCCACTGGTCACAGCACTGTCTCCCTCCAGCCCCACTACTACACTGGTCACAGCACTGTCTCCCTCCAGTCCCTCTACTCCACTGGTCACAGCACTGTCTCCCTCCAATCCCACTACTACACTGGTCACAGCACTGTCTCCCTCCAGTCCCTCTACTCCACAGGTCACAGCACTGTCTCCCTCCAGTCCCACTACTCCACTGGTCACAGCACTGTCTCCCTCCAGTCCCTCCTTCCACTGGTCACAGCACTGTCTCCCTCCAGTCCCACTATTACACTGGTCACAGCACTGTCTCCCTCCAGTCCCTCTACTCCACTGGTCACAGCACTGTCTCCCTCCAGTCCCTCCTTCCACTGGTCACAGCACTGTCTCCCTCCAGTCCCACTACCCCACTGGTCACAGCACTGTCTCCCTCCAGTCCCTCCTTCCACTGGTCACAGCACTGTCTCCCTCCAGTCCCAATACTACACTGGTCACAGCACTGTCTCCCTCCAGTCCCTCTACTGCACTGGTCACAGCACTGTCTCCCTCCAGTCCCTCTACTCCACAGGTCACAGCACTGTCTCCCTCCCGTTCCACTACTCCACTGGTCACTGCACTGTCTCCCTCCAGTCCCACTACTACACTGGTCACAGCACTGTCTCCCTCCAGTCCCTCTACTCCACAGGTCACAGCACAGTCTCCCACCCGTTCCACTCCTCCACTGGTCACAGCACTGTCTCTCTCCAGTCCCTCTACTCCACTGGTCACAGCACAGTCTCCCTCCAGTCCCACTACTCCACTGGTCACAGCACTGTCTCCCTCCAGTCTCACTACTCGACTGGTCACAGCACTGTCTCCCTCTAGTCCCACTACTCCACTGGTCACTGCACTGTCTCCCTGCAGTCCCACAACTCGACTGGTCACAGCACTGTCTCCCTCCAGTCCCACAGCTCCACTTGTCACAGCACTGTCTCCCTCCAGACCCACTACTCCACTGGTCACTGCACTGTCTCCCTGCAGACCCACTACTCCACTGGTCACAGCACTGTCTCCCTCCAGACCCTCTACTCCACTGGTCACAGCACTGTCTCCCTCCAGACCCACTACTCCACTGGTCACAGCACTGTCTCCCTCCAGTTCCACTACTCCACTGGTCACAGCACTGTCTCCCTCTGGTCCGACGACTTCACTGGTCACAGCACTGTCTCCCTCCAGTCCCACTACTCCACTGGTCACAGCACTGTCTCCCTCCGGTGCCACTACTCCACTGGTCACAACACTGTCGCCCTCCAGTCCCTCTACTCCACTAGTCACAGCACTGTCTCCCTCTGGTCCCACTACTCCACTGGTCACAGCACAGTCTCCCTCTCGTTCCACTACTCCACTAGTCACAGCATTGTCTCCCTCTAGTCCCACTACTCCACTGGTCACTGCACTGTCTCCCTCTAGTCCCACGACTCCACTGGTCACTGCACTGTCTCCCTCTAGTCCCACTATTCCACTGGTCACAGCACTGTCTCCCTCCAGTCCCACTACTCCACTGGTCACAGCACAGTCCCCCTCCAGTCCCACTACTCCACTGGTCACAGCACAGGCTCCCTCCAGTCCCACTACTCCACTGGTCACAGCACTGTCTCCCTCCAGTCCCACTACTCCACTGGTCACTGCACTGTCTCCCTCCAGACCCTCTACTCCACTGCTCACAGCACTGTCTCCCTCCAGTCCCACTGCTCCACTGGTCACAGCACTGTCTCCCTCCAGTCCCACAACTCCACTGGTCACAGCGCTGTCTCCCTCCAGTCCCACTACTCCACTGGTCACTGCACTGTCTCCCTCCAGACCCACTACTCCACTGGTCACTGCACAGTCTCCCTCCAGACCCTCTACTCCACTAGTCACTGCACTGTCTCCCTCCAGTCCCACTGCTCCACTGGTCACAGCACTGTCTCCCTCCAGTCCCACTACTCCACTGGTCACTGCACTGTCTCCCTCCAGACCCACTACTCCACTGGTCACTGCACAGTCTCCCTCCAGTCCCACTACTCCACTAGTCACTGCACTGTCTCCCTCCAGACCGACTACTCCACTGGTCACTGCACTGTCTCCCTCCAGACCCACTACTCCACTGGTCACTGCACTGTCTCCCTCCAGACCCACTACTCCACTGGTCACTGCACTGTCTCCCTCCAGACCCTCTACTCCACTAGTCACAGCACTGTCTCCCTCCAGTCCCACTGCTCCATTGGTCACAGCACTGTCTCCCTCCAGACCCACTACTCCACTGGTCACTGCACTGTCTCCCTCCAGACCCACTACTACACTGGTCACTGCACTGTCTCCCTCCAGACCCACTACTCCACTGGTCACTGCACTGTCTCCCTCCAGACCCTCTACTCCACTGGTCACAGCACTGTCTCCCTCCAGTCCCACAGCTCCACTGGTCACAGCACTGTCTCCCTCCAGACCCACTACTCCACTGGTCACTGCACTGTCTCCCTGCAGACCCACTACTCCACTGGTCACAGCACTGTCTCCCTCCAGACCCTCTACTCCACTGGTCACTGCACTGTCTCCCTCCAGACCCACTACTCCACTGGTCACAGCACTGTCTCCCTCCAGTTCCACTACTCCACTGGTCACAGCACTGTCTCCCTCCAGTTCCACTACTCCACTGGTCACAGCACTGTCTCCCTCTGGTCCGACGACTTCACTGGTCACAGCACTGTCTCCCTCCAGTCCCACTACTCCACTGGTCACAGCACTGTCTCCCTCCGGTGCCACTACTCCACTGGTCACAACGCTGTCGCCCTCCAGTCCCTCTACTCCACTAGTCACAGCACTGTCTCCCTCTGGTCCCACTACTCCACTGGTCACAGCACAGTCTCCCTCTCGTTCCACTACTCCACTAGTCACAGCATTGTCTCCCTCTAGTCCCACTAGTCCACTGGTCACTGCACTGTCTCCCTCTAGTCCCACGACTCCACTGGTCACTGCACTGTCTCCCTCTAGTCCCACTATTCCACTGGTCACAGCACTGTCTCCCTCCAGTCCCACTACTCCACTAGTCACAGCACAGTACCCCTCCAGTCCCACTACTCCACTGGTCACAGCACAGTCTCCCTCCAGTCCCACTACTCCACTGGTCACAGCACTGTCTCCCTCCAGTCCCACTACTCCACTGGTCACTGCACTGTCTCCCTCCAGACCCTCTACTCCACTGCTCACAGCACTGTCTCCCTCCAGTCCCACAACTCCACTGGTCACAGCGCTGTCTCCCTCCAGTCCCACTACTCCACTGGTCACTGCACTTTTTCCCTCCAGACCCACTACTCCACTGGTCACTGCACAGTCTCCCTCCAGACCCTCTACTCCACTCGTCACTGCACTGTCTCCCTCCAGTTCCACTGCTCCACTGGTCACAGCACTGTCTCCCTCCAGTCCCACTACTCCACTGGTCACTGCACTGTCTCCCTCCAGACCCACTACTCCACTGGTCACTGCACAGTCTCCCTCCAGTCCCACTACTCCACTGGTCACAGCACTGTCTCCCTCCAGTCCCACTACTCCACTAGTCACTGCACTGTCTCCCTCCAGACCGACTACTCCACTGGTCACTGCACTGTCTCCCTCCAGACCCACTACTCCACTGGTCACTGCACTGTCTCCCTCCAGACCCACTACTCCACTCATCACTGCACTGTCACCCTCCAGACCCTCTACTCCACTGGTCACAGCACTGTCTCCCTCCAGTCCCACTGCTCTATTGGTCACAGCACTGTCTCCCTCCAGACCCACTACTCCACTGGTCACTGCACTGTCTCCCTCCAGACCCACTACTACACTGGTCACTGCACTGTCTCCCTCCAGTCCCACTACTCCACAGGTCACAGCACAGTCTCCCTCCAGTCCCACTACTCCACTGGTCACAGCACTGTCTCCCTCTAGTCCCTCCTTCCACTGGTCACAGCATTGTCTCCCTCCAGTCCCACTATTACACTGGTCTCAGCACTGTCTCCCTCCAGTCCCTCTACTCCACTGGTCACAGCACTGTCTCCCTCCAGTCCCTCCTTCCACCGGTCAGAGCACTGTCTCCCTCCAGTCCCACTACTCCACTGGTCACAGAACTGTCTCCCTCCAGTCCCTCTACTCCACTGGTCACAGCACAGTCTCCCTCCAGTCCCACTACTACACTGGTCACTGCACTGTCTACCTCCAGTCCTACTACTCCACTGGTCACTGCACAGTCTCCCTCCAGTCCCTCTACTCCACTGGTCACAGCACAGTCTCCCACCCGTTCCACTACTCCACTGGTCACAGCACTGTCTCCCTCCAGTCCCACTACTACACTGGTCACTGCACTGTCTCCCTCCAGTCCCTCTACTCCACTGGTCACAGCACTGTCTCCCTCCAGCCCCACTACTACACTGGTCACAGCACTGTCTCCCTCCAGTCCCACTACTCCACTAGTCACTGCACTGTCTCCCTCCAGACCGACTACTCCACTGGTCACTGCACTGTCTCCCTCCAGACCCACTACTCCACTGGTCACTGCACTGTCTCCCTCCAGACCCACTACTCCACTGGTCACTGCACTGTATCCCTCCAGACCCTCTACTCCACTGGTCACAGCACTGTCTCCCTCCAGTCCCACTACTCCACTGGTCACTGCACTGTCTCCCTCCAGACCCACTACTCCACTGGTCACTGCACAGTCTCCCTCCAGTCCCACTACTCCACTGGTCACTGCACTGTCTCCCTCCAGACCCACTACTCCACTGGTCACTGCACAGTCTCCCTCCAGTCCCACTACTCCACTGGTCACTGCACTGTCTCCCTGCAGACCCACTACTCCACTGGTCACAGCACTGTCTCCCTCCAGACCGACTACTCCACTGGTCACAGCACTGTCTCCCTCCAGTCCCTCCTTCTACTGGTCACAGCACAGTCTCCCTCCAGTCCCACTACTCCACTGGTCACAGCACTGTCTCCCTCCAGTCCCTCCTTCTACTGGTCACAGCACTGTCTCCCTCCAGTCCCACTACTACACTGGTCACAGCACTGTCTCCCTCCAGTCCCTCTACTGCACTGGTCACAGCACTGTCTCCCTCCAGTCCCTCTACTCCACAGGTCACAGCACAGTCTCCCACCCGTTCCACTACTCCACTGGTCACTGCACTGTCTCCCTCCAGTCCCACTACTACACTGGTCACAGCACTGTCTCCCTCCAGTCCCTCTACTCCACAGGTCACAGCACAGTCTCCCACCCGTTCCACTCCTCCACTGGTCACAGCACTGTCTCCCTCCAGTCCCACTACTACACTGGTCACAGCACTGTCTCCCTCCAGTCCCTCTACTCCACTGGTCACAGCACAGTCTCCCACCCGTTCCACTACTCCACTGGTTACAGCACTGTCTCCCTCCAGTCCCACTACTACACTGGTCACAGCACTGTCTCCCTCCAGTCCCACTACTACACTGGTCACAGCACTGTCTCCCTCCAGTCCCTCTACTCCACTGGTCACAGCACTGTCTCCCTCCAGTCCCACTACTCCACTGGTCACAGCAAAGTCTCCCTCCAGTTCCACTACTACACTGGTCACAGCACTGTCTCCCTCCAGTCCCTCTACTACACTGGTTACAGCACAGTCTCCCTCTAGTCCCACTACTCCACTGGTCACAGCAAAGTCTCCCTCCAGTTCCACTACTCCACTGGTCACAGCACAGTCTCCCTGCAGTCCCACTACTCCACTGGTCACAGCACAGTCTCCCTCTAGTCCCACTACTCGACTGGTCACAGCACTGTCTGCCTCCAGTCCCACTACTCCACTGGTCACAGCACTGTCTCCCTCTAGTCGCCCTGGTCACAGCACTGTCTGCCTCCAGTCCCACTACTCCACTGGTCACAGCACTGTCTCCCTCTAGTCGCCCTGGTCACAGCACTGTCTCCCTCTAGTCGCCCTGGTCACAGCACTGTCTCCCTCCAGTCCCTCTAATAAACTTATCACAGCAATGTCTCCCAACAGACCCACTACTCCACTGGAAACAACACTGTCGCCCTCCAGTCCCTCTACTCCACTGGTCACAGCACTGTCTCCCTCTAGTCCCACTACTCCACTGATCACAGCACTGTCTCCCTCCAGTCCCACTACTCCACTGGTCACAGCACTGTCTACCTCCAGTCCTACCACTCCACTGCTCACTGCACTGTCTGCCTCCAGTCCCACAACTCCACTGGTCACAGCACTGTCTCCCTCCAGTCCCACCACTCCACTGGTCACTGCACTGTCTCCCTCCAGTCCCTCTACTTCACAGGTCACTGCACTGTCTGCCTCCAGTCCCACTACTCCACTGTCACAGCACTGTCTAACTCCGGACCCACTACTCCACTGGTCACAACTCTGTCGCCCTCCAGTCCCTCTACTCCACTGGTCACAGCACTGTCGCCCTCCAGTCCCTCTACTCCACTAGTCACAGCACTGTCTCCCTCTAGTCCCACTACTCCACTGGTCACAACACTGTCGCCCTCCAGTCCCTCTACTCCACTAGTCACAGCACTGTCTCCCTCTAGTCCCACTACTCCACTGGTCACAACACTGTCGCCCTCCAGTCCCTCTACTCCACTAGTCACAGCACTGTCTCCCTCTAGTCCCACTACTCCACTGGTCACAACACTGTCGCCCTCCAGTCCCACTACTCCACTGGTCACAGCACTGTCTCCCTCTAGTCCCACTACTCCACTGGTCACAGCACTGTCTCCCCCCAGTTCCACTACTCCACTGGTCACTGCACTGTCTCTGTCAGTCCCTCTACTCCACTGGTCACTGCACTGTCTCCCTCCAGTTCCACTACTCCACTGGTCACAGCACTGTCTCCCTCCAGTTCCACTACTCCACTGGTCACAGCACTGTCTCCCTCCAGTTCCACTACTCCACTGGTCACAGCACTGTCTCCCTCTGGTCCGACGAATTCACTGGTCACAGCACTGTCTCCCTCCAGTCCCACTACTCCACTGGTCACAGCACTGTCTCCCTCCGGTGCCACTACTCCACTGGTCACAACACTGTCGCCCTCCAGTCCCTCTACTCCACTAGTCACAGCACTGTCTCCCTCTGGTCCCACTACTCCACTGGTCACAGCACAGTCTCCCTCTCGTTCCACTACTCCACTAGTCACAGCATTGTCTCCCTCTAGTCCCACTACTCCACTGGTCACTGCACAGTCTCCCTCTAGTCCCACGACTCCACTGGTCACTGCACTCTCTCCCTCTAGTCCCACTACTCGACTGGTCACAGCACTGTCTGCCTCCAGTCCCACTACTCCACTGGTCACAGCACTGTCTCCCTCTAGTCGCCCTGGTCACAGCACTGTCTCCCTCCAGTCCCTCTAATAAACTTATCACAGCAATGTCTCCCAACAGACCCACTACTCCACTGGAAACAACACTGTCGCCCTCCAGTCCCTCTACTCCACTGGTCACAGCACTGTCTCCCTCTAGTCCCACTACTCCACTGATCACAGCACTGTCTCCCTCCAGTCCCACTACTCCACTGGTCACAGCACTGTCTGCCTCCAGTCCCACAACTCCACTGGTCACAGCACTGTCTCCCTCCAGTCCCACCACTCCACTGGTCACTGCACTGTCTCCCTCCAGTCCCTCTACTTCACAGGTCACTGCACTGTCTGCCTCCAGTCCCACTACTCCACTGTCACAGCACTGTCTAACTCCGGACCCACTACTCCACTGGTCACAACTCTGTCGCCCTCCAGTCCCTCTACTCCACTAGTCACAGCACTGTCTCCCTCTAGTCCCACTACTCCACTGGTCACAACACTGTCGCCCTCCAGTCCCTCTACTCCACTAGTCACAGCACTGTCTCCCTCTAGTCCCACTACTCCACTGGTCACAACACTGTCGCCCTCCAGTCCCACTACTCCACTGGTCACAGCACTGTCTCCCTCTAGTCCCACTACTCCACTGGTCACAGCACTGTCTCCCCCCAGTTCCACTACTCCACTGGTCACTGCACTGTCTCTGTCAGTCCCTCTACTCCACTGGTCACTGCACTGTCTCCCTCCAGTTCCACTACTCCACTGGTCACAGCACTGTCTCCCTCCAGTTCCACTACTCCACTGGTCACAGCACTGTCTCCCTCCAGTTCCACTACTCCACTGGTCACAGCACTGTCTCCCTCTGGTCCGACGACTTCACTGGTCACAGCACTGTCTCCCTCCAGTCCCACTACTCCACTGGTCACAGCACTGTCTCCCTCCAGACCGACTACTCCACTGGTCACTGCACTGTCTCCCTCCAGACCCACTACTCCACTGGTCACTGCACTGTCTCCCTCCAGACCCTCTACTCCACTAGTCACAGCACTGTCTCCCTCCAGTCCCACTGCTCCATTGGTCACAGCACTGTCTCCCTCCAGACCCACTACTCCACTGGTCACTGCACTGTCTCCCTCCAGACCCACTACTACACTGGTCACTGCACTGTCTCCCTCCAGACCCACTACTCCACTGGTCACTGCACTGTCTCCCTCCAGACCCTCTACTCCACTGGTCACAGCACTGTCTCCCTCCAGTCCCACAGCTCCACTGGTCACAGCACTGTCTCCCTCCAGACCCACTACTCCACTGGTCACTGCACTGTCTCCCTGCAGACCCACTACTCCACTGGTCACAGCACTGTCTCCCTCCAGACCCTCTACTCCACTGGTCACTGCACTGTCTCCCTCCAGACCCACTACTCCACTGGTCACAGCACTGTCTCCCTCCAGTTCCACTACTCCACTGGTCACAGCACTGTCTCCCTCCAGTTCCACTACTCCACTGGTCACAGCACTGTCTCCCTCTGGTCCGACGACTTCACTGGTCACAGCACTGTCTCCCTCCAGTCCCACTACTCCACTGGTCACAGCACTGTCTCCCTCCGGTGCCACTACTCCACTGGTCACAACACTGTCGCCCTCCAGTCCCTCTACTCCACTAGTCACAGCACTGTCTCCCTCTGGTCCCACTACTCCACTAGTCACAGCACTGTCTCCCTCTGGTCCCACTACTCCACTAGTCACAGCATTGTCTCCCTCTAGTCCCACTACTCCACTGGTCACTGCACTGTCTCCCTCTAGTCCCACGACTCCACTGGTCACTGCACTGTCTCCCTCTAGTCCCACTATTCCACTGGTCACAGCACTGTCTCCCTCCAGTCCCACTACTCCACTGGTCACAGCACAGTCCCCCTCCAGTCCCACTACTCCACTGGTCACAGCACAGTCTCTCTCCAGTCCCACTACTCCACTGGTCACAGCACTGTCTCCCTCCAGTCCCACTACTCCACTGGTCACTGCACTGTCTCCCTCCAGACCCTCTACTCCACTGCTCACAGCACTGTCTCCCTCCAGTCCCACAACTCCACTGGTCACAGCGCTGTCTCCCTCCAGTCCCACTACTCCACTGGTCACTGCACTTTTTCCCTCCAGACCCACTACTCCACTGGTCACTGCACAGTCTCCCTCCAGACCCTCTACTCCACTCGTCACTGCACTGTCTCCCTCCAGTTCCACTGCTCCACTGGTCACAGCACTGTCTCCCTCCAGTCCCACTACTCCACTGGTCACTGCACTGTCTCCCTCCAGACCCACTACTCCACTGGTCACTGCACAGTCTCCCTCCAGTCCCACTACTCCACTGGTCACAGCACTGTCTCCCTCCAGTCCCACTACTCCACTAGTCACTGCACTGTCTCCCTCCAGACCCACTACTCCACTGGTCACTGCACTGTCTCCCTCCAGACCCACTACTCCACTGGTCACTGCACTGTCACCCTCCAGACCCTCTACTCCACTGGTCACAGCACTGTCTCCCTCCAGTCCCACTGCTCCATTGGTCACAGCACTGTCTCCCTCCAGACCCACTACTCCACTGGTCACTGCACTGTCTCCCTCCAGACCCACTACTACACTGGTCACTGCACTGTCTCCCTCCAGTCCCACTACTCCACAGGTCACAGCACAGTCTCCCTCCAGTCCCACTACTCCACTGGTCACAGCACTGTCTCCCTCTAGTCCCTCCTTCCACTGGTCACAGCATTGTCTCCCTCCAGTCCCACTATTACACTGGTCACAGCACTGTCTCCCTCCAGTCCCTCTACTCCACTGGTCACAGCACTGTCTCCCTCCAGTCCCTCCTTCCACTGGTCAGAGCACTGTCTCCCTCCAGTCCCACTACTCCACTGGTCACAGAACTGTCTCCCTCCAGTCCCTCTACTCCACTGGTCACAGCACAGTCTCCCTCCAGTCCCACTACTACACTGGTCACTGCACTGTCTACCTCCAGTCCTACTACTCCACTGGTCACTGCACAGTCTCCCTCCAGTCCCTCTACTCCACTGGTCACAGCACAGTCTCCCACCCGTTCCACTACTCCACTGGTCACAGCACTGTCTCCCTCCAGTCCCACTACTACACTGGTCACTGCACTGTCTCCCTCCAGTCCCTCTACTCCACTGGTCACAGCACTGTCTCCCTCCAGCCCCACTACTACACTGGTCACAGCACTGTCTCCCTCCAGTCCCACTACTCCACTAGTCACTGCACTGTCTCCCTCCAGACCGACTACTCCACTGGTCACTGCACTGTCTCCCTCCAGACCCACTACTCCACTGGTCACTGCACTGTCTCCCTCCAGACCCACTACTCCACTGGTCACTGCACTGTATCCCTCCAGACCCTCTACTCCACTGGTCACAGCACTGTCTCCCTCCAGTCCCACAGCTCCACTGGTCACAGCACTGTCTCCCTCCAGACCCACTACTCCACTGGTCACTGCACTGTCTCCCTGCAGACCCACTACTCCACTGGTCACAGCACTGTCTCCCTCCAGACCGACTACTCCACTGGTCACAGCACTGTCTCCCTCCAGTCCCTCCTTCCACTGGTCACAGCACAGTCTCCCTCCAGTCCCACTACTCCACTGGTCACAGCACAGTCTCCCTGCAGTCCCACTACTCCACTGGTCACAGCACAGTCTCCCTCTAGTCCCACTACTCGACTGGTCACAGCACTGTCTGCCTCCAGTCCCACTACTCCACTGGTCACAGCACTGTCTCCCTCTAGTCGCCCTGGTCACAGCACTGTCTGCCTCCAGTCCCACTACTCCACTGGTCACAGCACTGTCTCCCTCTAGTCGCCCTGGTCACAGCACTGTCTCCCTCTAGTCGCCCTGGTCACAGCACTGTCTCCCTCCAGTCCCTCTAATAAACTTATCACAGCAATGTCTCCCAACAGACCCACTACTCCACTGGAAACAACACTGTCGCCCTCCAGTCCCTCTACTCCACTGGTCACAGCACTGTCTCCCTCTAGTCCCACTACTCCACTGATCACAGCACTGTCTCCCTCCAGTCCCACTACTCCACTGGTCACAGCACTGTCTACCTCCAGTCCTACCACTCCACTGCTCACTGCACTGTCTGCCTCCAGTCCCACAACTCCACTGGTCACAGCACTGTCTCCCTCCAGTCCCACCACTCCACTGGTCACTGCACTGTCTCCCTCCAGTCCCTCTACTTCACAGGTCACTGCACTGTCTGCCTCCAGTCCCACTACTCCACTGTCACAGCACTGTCTAACTCCGGACCCACTACTCCACTGGTCACAACTCTGTCGCCCTCCAGTCCCTCTACTCCACTGGTCACAGCACTGTCGCCCTCCAGTCCCTCTACTCCACTAGTCACAGCACTGTCTCCCTCTAGTCCCACTACTCCACTGGTCACAACACTGTCGCCCTCCAGTCCCTCTACTCCACTAGTCACAGCACTGTCTCCCTCTAGTCCCACTACTCCACTGGTCACAACACTGTCGCCCTCCAGTCCCTCTACTCCACTAGTCACAGCACTGTCTCCCTCTAGTCCCACTACTCCACTGGTGACAACACTGTCGCCCTCCAGTCCCACTACTCCACTGGTCACAGCACTGTCTCCCTCTAGTCCCACTACTCCACTGGTCACAGCACTGTCTCCCCCCAGTTCCACTACTCCACTGGTCACTGCACTGTCTCTGTCAGTCCCTCTACTCCACTGGTCACTGCACTGTCTCCCTCCAGTTCCACTACTCCACTGGTCACAGCACTGTCTCCCTCCAGTTCCACTACTCCACTGGTCACAGCACTGTCTCCCTCCAGTTCCACTACTCCACTGGTCACAGCACTGTCTCCCTCTGGTCCGACGAATTCACTGGTCACAGCACTGTCTCCCTCCAGTCCCACTACTCCACTGGTCACAGCACTGTCTCCCTCCGGTGCCACTACTCCACTGGTCACAACACTGTCGCCCTCCAGTCCCTCTACTCCACTAGTCACAGCACTGTCTCCCTCTGGTCCCACTACTCCACTGGTCACAGCACAGTCTCCCTCTCGTTCCACTACTCCACTAGTCACAGCATTGTCTCCCTCTAGTCCCACTACTCCACTGGTCACTGCACAGTCTCCCTCTAGTCCCACGACTCCACTGGTCACTGCACTCTCTCCCTCTAGTCCCACTACTCGACTGGTCACAGCACTGTCTGCCTCCAGTCCCACTACTCCACTGGTCACAGCACTGTCTCCCTCTAGTCGCCCTGGTCACAGCACTGTCTCCCTCCAGTCCCTCTAATAAACTTATCACAGCAATGTCTCCCAACAGACCCACTACTCCACTGGAAACAACACTGTCGCCCTCCAGTCCCTCTACTCCACTGGTCACAGCACTGTCTCCCTCTAGTCCCACTACTCCACTGATCACAGCACTGTCTCCCTCCAGTCCCACTACTCCACTGGTCACAGCACTGTCTGCCTCCAGTCCCACAACTCCACTGGTCACAGCACTGTCTCCCTCCAGTCCCACCACTCCACTGGTCACTGCACTGTCTCCCTCCAGTCCCTCTACTTCACAGGTCACTGCACTGTCTGCCTCCAGTCCCACTACTCCACTGTCACAGCACTGTCTAACTCCGGACCCACTACTCCACTGGTCACAACTCTGTCGCCCTCCAGTCCCTCTACTCCACTAGTCACAGCACTGTCTCCCTCTAGTCCCACTACTCCACTGGTCACAACACTGTCGCCCTCCAGTCCCTCTACTCCACTAGTCACAGCACTGTCTCCCTCTAGTCCCACTACTCCACTGGTCACAACACTGTCGCCCTCCAGTCCCACTACTCCACTGGTCACAGCACTGTCTCCCTCTAGTCCCACTACTCCACTGGTCACAGCACTGTCTCCCCCCAGTTCCACTACTCCACTGGTCACTGCACTGTCTCTGTCAGTCCCTCTACTCCACTGGTCACTGCACTGTCTCCCTCCAGTTCCACTACTCCACTGGTCACAGCACTGTCTCCCTCCAGTTCCACTACTCCACTGGTCACAGCACTGTCTCCCTCCAGTTCCACTACTCCACTGGTCACAGCACTGTCTCCCTCTGGTCCGACGACTTCACTGGTCACAGCACTGTCTCCCTCCAGTCCCACTACTCCACTGGTCACAGCACTGTCTCCCTCCAGACCGACTACTCCACTGGTCACTGCACTGTCTCCCTCCAGACCCACTACTCCACTGGTCACTGCACTGTCTCCCTCCAGACCCTCTACTCCACTAGTCACAGCACTGTCTCCCTCCAGTCCCACTGCTCCATTGGTCACAGCACTGTCTCCCTCCAGACCCACTACTCCACTGGTCACTGCACTGTCTCCCTCCAGACCCACTACTACACTGGTCACTGCACTGTCTCCCTCCAGACCCACTACTCCACTGGTCACTGCACTGTCTCCCTCCAGACCCTCTACTCCACTGGTCACAGCACTGTCTCCCTCCAGTCCCACAGCTCCACTGGTCACAGCACTGTCTCCCTCCAGACCCACTACTCCACTGGTCACTGCACTGTCTCCCTGCAGACCCACTACTCCACTGGTCACAGCACTGTCTCCCTCCAGACCCTCTACTCCACTGGTCACTGCACTGTCTCCCTCCAGACCCACTACTCCACTGGTCACAGCACTGTCTCCCTCCAGTTCCACTACTCCACTGGTCACAGCACTGTCTCCCTCCAGTTCCACTACTCCACTGGTCACAGCACTGTCTCCCTCTGGTCCGACGACTTCACTGGTCACAGCACTGTCTCCCTCCAGTCCCACTACTCCACTGGTCACAGCACTGTCTCCCTCCGGTGCCACTACTCCACTGGTCACAACACTGTCGCCCTCCAGTCCCTCTACTCCACTAGTCACAGCACTGTCTCCCTCTGGTCCCACTACTCCACTAGTCACAGCACTGTCTCCCTCTGGTCCCACTACTCCACTAGTCACAGCATTGTCTCCCTCTAGTCCCACTACTCCACTGGTCACTGCACTGTCTCCCTCTAGTCCCACGACTCCACTGGTCACTGCACTGTCTCCCTCTAGTCCCACTATTCCACTGGTCACAGCACTGTCTCCCTCCAGTCCCACTACTCCACTGGTCACAGCACAGTCCCCCTCCAGTCCCACTACTCCACTGGTCACAGCACAGTCTCTCTCCAGTCCCACTACTCCACTGGTCACAGCACTGTCTCCCTCCAGTCCCACTACTCCACTGGTCACTGCACTGTCTCCCTCCAGACCCTCTACTCCACTGCTCACAGCACTGTCTCCCTCCAGTCCCACAACTCCACTGGTCACAGCGCTGTCTCCCTCCAGTCCCACTACTCCACTGGTCACTGCACTTTTTCCCTCCAGACCCACTACTCCACTGGTCACTGCACAGTCTCCCTCCAGACCCTCTACTCCACTCGTCACTGCACTGTCTCCCTCCAGTTCCACTGCTCCACTGGTCACAGCACTGTCTCCCTCCAGTCCCACTACTCCACTGGTCACTGCACTGTCTCCCTCCAGACCCACTACTCCACTGGTCACTGCACAGTCTCCCTCCAGTCCCACTACTCCACTGGTCACAGCACTGTCTCCCTCCAGTCCCACTACTCCACTAGTCACTGCACTGTCTCCCTCCAGACCCACTACTCCACTGGTCACTGCACTGTCTCCCTCCAGACCCACTACTCCACTGGTCACTGCACTGTCACCCTCCAGACCCTCTACTCCACTGGTCACAGCACTGTCTCCCTCCAGTCCCACTACTACACTGGTCACTGCACTGTCTACCTCCAGTCCTACTACTCCACTGGTCACTGCACAGTCTCCCTCCAGTCCCTCTACTCCACTGGTCACAGCACAGTCTCCCACCCGTTCCACTACTCCACTGGTCACAGCACTGTCTCCCTCCAGTCCCACTACTACACTGGTCACTGCACTGTCTCCCTCCAGTCCCTCTACTCCACTGGTCACAGCACTGTCTCCCTCCAGCCCCACTACTACACTGGTCACAGCACTGTCTCCCTCCAGTCCCACTACTCCACTAGTCACTGCACTGTCTCCCTCCAGACCGACTACTCCACTGGTCACTGCACTGTCTCCCTCCAGACCCACTACTCCACTGGTCACTGCACTGTCTCCCTCCAGACCCACTACTCCACTGGTCACTGCACTGTATCCCTCCAGACCCTCTACTCCACTGGTCACAGCACTGTCTCCCTCCAGTCCCACAGCTCCACTGGTCACAGCACTGTCTCCCTCCAGACCCACTACTCCACTGGTCACTGCACTGTCTCCCTGCAGACCCACTACTCCACTGGTCACAGCACTGTCTCCCTCCAGACCGACTACTCCACTGGTCACAGCACTGTCTCCCTCCAGTCCCTCCTTCCACTGGTCACAGCACAGTCTCCCTCCAGTCCCACTACTCCACTGGTCACAGCACTGTCTCCCTCCAGTCCCTCCTTCTACTGGTCACAGCACTGTCTCCCTCCAGTCCCACTACTACACTGGTCACAGCACTGTCTCCCTCCAGTCCCTCTACTCCACAGGTCACAGCACAGTCTCCCACCCGTTCCACTACTCCACTGGTCACTGCACTGTCTCCCTCCAGTCCCACTACTACACTGGTCACAGCACTGTCTCCCTCCAGTCCCTCTACTCCACAGGTCACAGCACAGTCTCCCACCCGTTCCACTCCTCCACTGGTCACAGCACTGTCTCCCTCCAGTCCCACTACTACACTGGTCACAGCACTGTCTCCCTCCAGTCCCTCTACTCCACTGGTCACAGCACAGTCTCCCACCCGTTCCACTACTCCACTGGTTACAGCACTGTCTCCCTCCAGTCCCACTACTACACTGGTCACAGCACTGTCTCCCTCCAGTCCCACTACTACACTGGTCACAGCACTGTCTCCCTCCAGTCCCTCTACTCCACTGGTCACAGCACTGTCTCCCTCCAGTCCCACTACTCCACTGGTCACAGCAAAGTCTCCCTCCAGTTCCACTACTACACTGGTCACAGCACTGTCTCCCTCCAGTCCCTCTACTACACTGGTTACAGCACAGTCTCCCTCTAGTCCCACTACTCCACTGGTCACAGCAAAGTCTCCCTCCAGTTCCACTACTCCACTGGTCACAGCACAGTCTCCCTCTAGTCCCACTACTCGACTGGTCACAGCACTGTCTGCCTCCAGTCCCACTACTCCACTGGTCACAGCACTGTCTCCCTCTAGTCGCCCTGGTCACAGCACTGTCTGCCTCCAGTCCCACTACTCCACTGGTCACAGCACTGTCTCCCTCTAGTCGCCCTGGTCACAGCACTGTCTCCCTCCAGTCCCTCTAATAAACTTATCACAGCACTGTCTCCCAACAGACCCACTACTCCACTGGAAACAACACTGTCGCCCTCCAGTCCCTCGACTCCACTGGTCACAGCACTGTCTCCCTCTAGTCCCACTACTCCACTGGTCACAGCACTGTCTACCTCCAGTCCTACCACTCCACTGCTCACTGCACTGTCTGCCTCCAGTCCCACAACTCCACTGGTCACAGCACTGTCTCCCTCCAGTCCCACCACTCCACTGGTCACTGCACTGTCTCCCTCCAGTCCCTCTACTTCACAGGTCACTGCACTGTCTGCCTCCAGTCCCACTACTCCACTGTCACAGCACTGTCTAACTCCGGACCCACTACTCCACTGGTCACAACTCTGTCGCCCTCCAGTCCCTCTACTCCACTAGTCACAGCACTGTCTCCCTCTAGTCCCACTACTCCACTGGTCACAACACTGTCGCCCTCCAGTCCCTCTACTCCACTAGTCACAGCACTGTCTCCCTCTAGTCCCACTACTCCACTGGTCACAACACTGTCGCCCTCCAGTCCCACTACTCCACTGGTCACAGCACTGTCTCCCTCTAGTCCCACTACTCCACTGGTCACAGCACTGTCTCCCCCCAGTTCCACTACTCCACTGGTCACTGCACTGTCTCTGTCAGTCCCTCTACTCCACTGGTCACTGCACTGTCTCCCTCCAGTTCCACTACTCCACTGGTCACAGCACTGTCTCCCTCCAGTTCCACTACTCCACTGGTCACAGCACTGTCTCCCTCCAGTTCCACTACTCCACTGGTCACAGCACTGTCTCCCTCCAGTCCCACTACTCCACTGGTCACAGCACTGTCTCCCTCCGGTGCCACTACTCCACTGGTCACAACACTGTCGCCCTCCAGTCCCTCTACTCCACTAGTCACAGCATTGTCTCCCTGCAGTCCCTCTACTCCACTGGTCACAGCACTGTCTCCCTCCAGTCCCTCTACTCCACTGCTCACAGCAGTGTCTCCCTCCAGTCCCTCTACTCTACTGGTCACTGCACAGTCTCCCTCCAGTCCCTCTACTCCACTGCTCACAGCACTGTCTCCCTCCAGTCCCTCGACTCCACTGGTCACAGCACTGTCTCCCTCCAGTCCCACTACTCCACTGGTCACAGCACTGTCTCCCTCCAGTCCCACTACTCCACTGCTCACAGCACTGTCTCCCTCCAGTCCCTCGACTCCACTGGTCACAGCACTGTCTCCCTCCAGTCCCACTACTCCACTGGTCACAGCACTGTCTCCCTCCAGTCCCACTACTCCACTGCTCACAGCACTGTCTCCCTCCAGTCCCTCGACTCCACTGGTCACAGCACTGTCTCCCTCCAGTCCCACTACTCCACTGGTCACAGCACTGTCTCCCTCCGGTGCCACTACTCCACTGGTCACAACACTGTCGCCCTCCAGTCCCTCTACTCCACTAGTCACAGCACAGTCTCCCTCTCGTTCCACTACTCCACTAGTCACAGCATTGTCTCCCTCTAGTCCCACTACTCCACTGGTCACTGCACTGTCTCCCTCTAGTCCCACGACTCCACTGGTCACTGCACTGTCTCCCTCTAGTCCCACTATTCCACTGGTCACAGCACTGTCTCCCTCCAGTCCCACTACTCCACTGGTCACAGCACAGTCCCCCTCCAGTCCCACTACTCCACTGGTCACAGCACAGGCTCCCTCCAGTCCCACTACTCCACTGGTCACAGCACTGTCTCCCTCCAGTCCCACTACTCCACTGGTCACTGCACTGTCTCCCTCCAGACCCTCTACTCCACTGCTCACAGCACTGTCTCCCTCCAGTCCCACTGCTCCACTGGTCACAGCACTGTCTCCCTCCAGTCCCACAACTCCACTGGTCACAGCGCTGTCTCCCTCCAGTCCCACTACTCCACTGGTCACTGCACTGTCTCCCTCCAGACCCACTACTCCACTGGTCACTGCACAGTCTCCCTCCAGACCCTCTACTCCACTAGTCACTGCACTGTCTCCCTCCAGTCCCACTGCTCCACTGGTCACAGCACTGTCTCCCTCCAGTCCCACTACTCCACTGGTCACTGCACTGTCTCCCTCCAGACCCACTACTCCACTGGTCACTGCACAGTCTCCCTCCAGTCCCACTACTCCACTAGTCACTGCACTGTCTCCCTCCAGACCGACTACTCCACTGGTCACTGCACTGTCTCCCTCCAGACCCACTACTCCACTGGTCACTGCACTGTCTCCCTCCAGACCCACTACTCCACTGGTCACTGCACTGTCTCCCTCCAGACCCTCTACTCCACTAGTCACAGCACTGTCTCCCTCCAGTCCCACTGCTCCATTGGTCACAGCACTGTCTCCCTCCAGACCCACTACTCCACTGGTCACTGCACTGTCTCCCTCCAGACCCACTACTACACTGGTCACTGCACTGTCTCCCTCCAGACCCACTACTCCACTGGTCACTGCACTGTCTCCCTCCAGACCCTCTACTCCACTGGTCACAGCACTGTCTCCCTCCAGTCCCACAGCTCCACTGGTCACAGCACTGTCTCCCTCCAGACCCACTACTCCACTGGTCACTGCACTGTCTCCCTGCAGACCCACTACTCCACTGGTCACAGCACTGTCTCCCTCCAGACCCTCTACTCCACTGGTCACTGCACTGTCTCCCTCCAGACCCACTACTCCACTGGTCACAGCACTGTCTCCCTCCAGTTCCACTACTCCACTGGTCACAGCACTGTCTCCCTCCAGTTCCACTACTCCACTGGTCACAGCACTGTCTCCCTCTGGTCCGACGACTTCACTGGTCACAGCACTGTCTCCCTCCAGTCCCACTACTCCACTGGTCACAGCACTGTCTCCCTCCGGTGCCACTACTCCACTGGTCACAACGCTGTCGCCCTCCAGTCCCTCTACTCCACTAGTCACAGCACTGTCTCCCTCTGGTCCCACTACTCCACTGGTCACAGCACAGTCTCCCTCTCGTTCCACTACTCCACTAGTCACAGCATTGTCTCCCTCTAGTCCCACTAGTCCACTGGTCACTGCACTGTCTCCCTCTAGTCCCACGACTCCACTGGTCACTGCACTGTCTCCCTCTAGTCCCACTATTCCACTGGTCACAGCACTGTCTCCCTCCAGTCCCACTACTCCACTAGTCACAGCACAGTACCCCTCCAGTCCCACTACTCCACTGGTCACAGCACAGTCTCCCTCCAGTCCCACTACTCCACTGGTCACAGCACTGTCTCCCTCCAGTCCCACTACTCCACTGGTCACTGCACTGTCTCCCTCCAGACCCTCTACTCCACTGCTCACAGCACTGTCTCCCTCCAGTCCCACAACTCCACTGGTCACAGCGCTGTCTCCCTCCAGTCCCACTACTCCACTGGTCACTGCACTTTTTCCCTCCAGACCCACTACTCCACTGGTCACTGCACAGTCTCCCTCCAGACCCTCTACTCCACTCGTCACTGCACTGTCTCCCTCCAGTTCCACTGCTCCACTGGTCACAGCACTGTCTCCCTCCAGTCCCACTACTCCACTGGTCACTGCACTGTCTCCCTCCAGACCCACTACTCCACTGGTCACTGCACAGTCTCCCTCCAGTCCCACTACTCCACTGGTCACAGCACTGTCTCCCTCCAGTCCCACTACTCCACTAGTCACTGCACTGTCTCCCTCCAGACCGACTACTCCACTGGTCACTGCACTGTCTCCCTCCAGACCCACTACTCCACTGGTCACTGCACTGTCTCCCTCCAGACCCACTACTCCACTCATCACTGCACTGTCACCCTCCAGACCCTCTACTCCACTGGTCACAGCACTGTCTCCCTCCAGTCCCACTGCTCTATTGGTCACAGCACTGTCTCCCTCCAGACCCACTACTCCACTGGTCACTGCACTGTCTCCCTCCAGACCCACTACTACACTGGTCACTGCACTGTCTCCCTCCAGTCCCACTACTCCACAGGTCACAGCACAGTCTCCCTCCAGTCCCACTACTCCACTGGTCACAGCACTGTCTCCCTCTAGTCCCTCCTTCCACTGGTCACAGCATTGTCTCCCTCCAGTCCCACTATTACACTGGTCTCAGCACTGTCTCCCTCCAGTCCCTCTACTCCACTGGTCACAGCACTGTCTCCCTCCAGTCCCTCCTTCCACCGGTCAGAGCACTGTCTCCCTCCAGTCCCACTACTCCACTGGTCACAGAACTGTCTCCCTCCAGTCCCTCTACTCCACTGGTCACAGCACAGTCTCCCTCCAGTCCCACTACTACACTGGTCACTGCACTGTCTACCTCCAGTCCTACTACTCCACTGGTCACTGCACAGTCTCCCTCCAGTCCCTCTACTCCACTGGTCACAGCACAGTCTCCCACCCGTTCCACTACTCCACTGGTCACAGCACTGTCTCCCTCCAGTCCCACTACTACACTGGTCACTGCACTGTCTCCCTCCAGTCCCTCTACTCCACTGGTCACAGCACTGTCTCCCTCCAGCCCCACTACTACACTGGTCACAGCACTGTCTCCCTCCAGTCCCACTACTCCACTAGTCACTGCACTGTCTCCCTCCAGACCGACTACTCCACTGGTCACTGCACTGTCTCCCTCCAGACCCACTACTCCACTGGTCACTGCACTGTCTCCCTCCAGACCCACTACTCCACTGGTCACTGCACTGTATCCCTCCAGACCCTCTACTCCACTGGTCACAGCACTGTCTCCCTCCAGTCCCACTACTCCACTGGTCACTGCACTGTCTCCCTCCAGACCCACTACTCCACTGGTCACTGCACAGTCTCCCTCCAGTCCCACTACTCCACTGGTCACTGCACTGTCTCCCTCCAGACCCACTACTCCACTGGTCACTGCACAGTCTCCCTCCAGTCCCACTACTCCACTGGTCACTGCACTGTCTCCCTGCAGACCCACTACTCCACTGGTCACAGCACTGTCTCCCTCCAGACCGACTACTCCACTGGTCACAGCACTGTCTCCCTCCAGTCCCTCCTTCTACTGGTCACAGCACAGTCTCCCTCCAGTCCCACTACTCCACTGGTCACAGCACTGTCTCCCTCCAGTCCCTCCTTCTACTGGTCACAGCACTGTCTCCCTCCAGTCCCACTACTACACTGGTCACAGCACTGTCTCCCTCCAGTCCCTCTACTGCACTGGTCACAGCACTGTCTCCCTCCAGTCCCTCTACTCCACAGGTCACAGCACAGTCTCCCACCCGTTCCACTACTCCACTGGTCACTGCACTGTCTCCCTCCAGTCCCACTACTACACTGGTCACAGCACTGTCTCCCTCCAGTCCCTCTACTCCACAGGTCACAGCACAGTCTCCCACCCGTTCCACTCCTCCACTGGTCACAGCACTGTCTCCCTCCAGTCCCACTACTACACTGGTCACAGCACTGTCTCCCTCCAGTCCCTCTACTCCACTGGTCACAGCACAGTCTCCCACCCGTTCCACTACTCCACTGGTTACAGCACTGTCTCCCTCCAGTCCCACTACTACACTGGTCACAGCACTGTCTCCCTCCAGTCCCACTACTACACTGGTCACAGCACTGTCTCCCTCCAGTCCCTCTACTCCACTGGTCACAGCACTGTCTCCCTCCAGTCCCACTACTCCACTGGTCACAGCAAAGTCTCCCTCCAGTTCCACTACTACACTGGTCACAGCACTGTCTCCCTCCAGTCCCTCTACTACACTGGTTACAGCACAGTCTCCCTCTAGTCCCACTACTCCACTGGTCACAGCAAAGTCTCCCTCCAGTTCCACTACTCCACTGGTCACAGCACAGTCTCCCTGCAGTCCCACTACTCCACTGGTCACAGCACAGTCTCCCTCTAGTCCCACTACTCGACTGGTCACAGCACTGTCTGCCTCCAGTCCCACTACTCCACTGGTCACAGCACTGTCTCCCTCTAGTCGCCCTGGTCACAGCACTGTCTGCCTCCAGTCCCACTACTCCACTGGTCACAGCACTGTCTCCCTCTAGTCGCCCTGGTCACAGCACTGTCTCCCTCTAGTCGCCCTGGTCACAGCACTGTCTCCCTCCAGTCCCTCTAATAAACTTATCACAGCAATGTCTCCCAACAGACCCACTACTCCACTGGAAACAACACTGTCGCCCTCCAGTCCCTCTACTCCACTGGTCACAGCACTGTCTCCCTCTAGTCCCACTACTCCACTGATCACAGCACTGTCTCCCTCCAGTCCCACTACTCCACTGGTCACAGCACTGTCTACCTCCAGTCCTACCACTCCACTGCTCACTGCACTGTCTGCCTCCAGTCCCACAACTCCACTGGTCACAGCACTGTCTCCCTCCAGTCCCACCACTCCACTGGTCACTGCACTGTCTCCCTCCAGTCCCTCTACTTCACAGGTCACTGCACTGTCTGCCTCCAGTCCCACTACTCCACTGTCACAGCACTGTCTAACTCCGGACCCACTACTCCACTGGTCACAACTCTGTCGCCCTCCAGTCCCTCTACTCCACTGGTCACAGCACTGTCGCCCTCCAGTCCCTCTACTCCACTAGTCACAGCACTGTCTCCCTCTAGTCCCACTACTCCACTGGTCACAACACTGTCGCCCTCCAGTCCCTCTACTCCACTAGTCACAGCACTGTCTCCCTCTAGTCCCACTACTCCACTGGTCACAACACTGTCGCCCTCCAGTCCCTCTACTCCACTAGTCACAGCACTGTCTCCCTCTAGTCCCACTACTCCACTGGTGACAACACTGTCGCCCTCCAGTCCCACTACTCCACTGGTCACAGCACTGTCTCCCTCTAGTCCCACTACTCCACTGGTCACAGCACTGTCTCCCCCCAGTTCCACTACTCCACTGGTCACTGCACTGTCTCTGTCAGTCCCTCTACTCCACTGGTCACTGCACTGTCTCCCTCCAGTTCCACTACTCCACTGGTCACAGCACTGTCTCCCTCCAGTTCCACTACTCCACTGGTCACAGCACTGTCTCCCTCCAGTTCCACTACTCCACTGGTCACAGCACTGTCTCCCTCTGGTCCGACGAATTCACTGGTCACAGCACTGTCTCCCTCCAGTCCCACTACTCCACTGGTCACAGCACTGTCTCCCTCCGGTGCCACTACTCCACTGGTCACAACACTGTCGCCCTCCAGTCCCTCTACTCCACTAGTCACAGCACTGTCTCCCTCTGGTCCCACTACTCCACTGGTCACAGCACAGTCTCCCTCTCGTTCCACTACTCCACTAGTCACAGCATTGTCTCCCTCTAGTCCCACTACTCCACTGGTCACTGCACAGTCTCCCTCTAGTCCCACGACTCCACTGGTCACTGCACTCTCTCCCTCTAGTCCCACTACTCGACTGGTCACAGCACTGTCTGCCTCCAGTCCCACTACTCCACTGGTCACAGCACTGTCTCCCTCTAGTCGCCCTGGTCACAGCACTGTCTCCCTCCAGTCCCTCTAATAAACTTATCACAGCAATGTCTCCCAACAGACCCACTACTCCACTGGAAACAACACTGTCGCCCTCCAGTCCCTCTACTCCACTGGTCACAGCACTGTCTCCCTCTAGTCCCACTACTCCACTGATCACAGCACTGTCTCCCTCCAGTCCCACTACTCCACTGGTCACAGCACTGTCTGCCTCCAGTCCCACAACTCCACTGGTCACAGCACTGTCTCCCTCCAGTCCCACCACTCCACTGGTCACTGCACTGTCTCCCTCCAGTCCCTCTACTTCACAGGTCACTGCACTGTCTGCCTCCAGTCCCACTACTCCACTGTCACAGCACTGTCTAACTCCGGACCCACTACTCCACTGGTCACAACTCTGTCGCCCTCCAGTCCCTCTACTCCACTAGTCACAGCACTGTCTCCCTCTAGTCCCACTACTCCACTGGTCACAACACTGTCGCCCTCCAGTCCCTCTACTCCACTAGTCACAGCACTGTCTCCCTCTAGTCCCACTACTCCACTGGTCACAACACTGTCGCCCTCCAGTCCCACTACTCCACTGGTCACAGCACTGTCTCCCTCTAGTCCCACTACTCCACTGGTCACAGCACTGTCTCCCCCCAGTTCCACTACTCCACTGGTCACTGCACTGTCTCTGTCAGTCCCTCTACTCCACTGGTCACTGCACTGTCTCCCTCCAGTTCCACTACTCCACTGGTCACAGCACTGTCTCCCTCCAGTTCCACTACTCCACTGGTCACAGCACTGTCTCCCTCCAGTTCCACTACTCCACTGGTCACAGCACTGTCTCCCTCTGGTCCGACGACTTCACTGGTCACAGCACTGTCTCCCTCCAGTCCCACTACTCCACTGGTCACAGCACTGTCTCCCTCCAGACCGACTACTCCACTGGTCACTGCACTGTCTCCCTCCAGACCCACTACTCCACTGGTCACTGCACTGTCTCCCTCCAGACCCTCTACTCCACTAGTCACAGCACTGTCTCCCTCCAGTCCCACTGCTCCATTGGTCACAGCACTGTCTCCCTCCAGACCCACTACTCCACTGGTCACTGCACTGTCTCCCTCCAGACCCACTACTACACTGGTCACTGCACTGTCTCCCTCCAGACCCACTACTCCACTGGTCACTGCACTGTCTCCCTCCAGACCCTCTACTCCACTGGTCACAGCACTGTCTCCCTCCAGTCCCACAGCTCCACTGGTCACAGCACTGTCTCCCTCCAGACCCACTACTCCACTGGTCACTGCACTGTCTCCCTGCAGACCCACTACTCCACTGGTCACAGCACTGTCTCCCTCCAGACCCTCTACTCCACTGGTCACTGCACTGTCTCCCTCCAGACCCACTACTCCACTGGTCACAGCACTGTCTCCCTCCAGTTCCACTACTCCACTGGTCACAGCACTGTCTCCCTCCAGTTCCACTACTCCACTGGTCACAGCACTGTCTCCCTCTGGTCCGACGACTTCACTGGTCACAGCACTGTCTCCCTCCAGTCCCACTACTCCACTGGTCACAGCACTGTCTCCCTCCGGTGCCACTACTCCACTGGTCACAACACTGTCGCCCTCCAGTCCCTCTACTCCACTAGTCACAGCACTGTCTCCCTCTGGTCCCACTACTCCACTAGTCACAGCACTGTCTCCCTCTGGTCCCACTACTCCACTAGTCACAGCATTGTCTCCCTCTAGTCCCACTACTCCACTGGTCACTGCACTGTCTCCCTCTAGTCCCACGACTCCACTGGTCACTGCACTGTCTCCCTCTAGTCCCACTATTCCACTGGTCACAGCACTGTCTCCCTCCAGTCCCACTACTCCACTGGTCACAGCACAGTCCCCCTCCAGTCCCACTACTCCACTGGTCACAGCACAGTCTCTCTCCAGTCCCACTACTCCACTGGTCACAGCACTGTCTCCCTCCAGTCCCACTACTCCACTGGTCACTGCACTGTCTCCCTCCAGACCCTCTACTCCACTGCTCACAGCACTGTCTCCCTCCAGTCCCACAACTCCACTGGTCACAGCGCTGTCTCCCTCCAGTCCCACTACTCCACTGGTCACTGCACTTTTTCCCTCCAGACCCACTACTCCACTGGTCACTGCACAGTCTCCCTCCAGACCCTCTACTCCACTCGTCACTGCACTGTCTCCCTCCAGTTCCACTGCTCCACTGGTCACAGCACTGTCTCCCTCCAGTCCCACTACTCCACTGGTCACTGCACTGTCTCCCTCCAGACCCACTACTCCACTGGTCACTGCACAGTCTCCCTCCAGTCCCACTACTCCACTGGTCACAGCACTGTCTCCCTCCAGTCCCACTACTCCACTAGTCACTGCACTGTCTCCCTCCAGACCCACTACTCCACTGGTCACTGCACTGTCTCCCTCCAGACCCACTACTCCACTGGTCACTGCACTGTCACCCTCCAGACCCTCTACTCCACTGGTCACAGCACTGTCTCCCTCCAGTCCCACTGCTCCATTGGTCACAGCACTGTCTCCCTCCAGACCCACTACTCCACTGGTCACTGCACTGTCTCCCTCCAGACCCACTACTACACTGGTCACTGCACTGTCTCCCTCCAGTCCCACTACTCCACAGGTCACAGCACAGTCTCCCTCCAGTCCCACTACTCCACTGGTCACAGCACTGTCTCCCTCTAGTCCCTCCTTCCACTGGTCACAGCATTGTCTCCCTCCAGTCCCACTATTACACTGGTCACAGCACTGTCTCCCTCCAGTCCCTCTACTCCACTGGTCACAGCACTGTCTCCCTCCAGTCCCTCCTTCCACTGGTCAGAGCACTGTCTCCCTCCAGTCCCACTACTCCACTGGTCACAGAACTGTCTCCCTCCAGTCCCTCTACTCCACTGGTCACAGCACAGTCTCCCTCCAGTCCCACTACTACACTGGTCACTGCACTGTCTACCTCCAGTCCTACTACTCCACTGGTCACTGCACAGTCTCCCTCCAGTCCCTCTACTCCACTGGTCACAGCACAGTCTCCCACCCGTTCCACTACTCCACTGGTCACAGCACTGTCTCCCTCCAGTCCCACTACTACACTGGTCACTGCACTGTCTCCCTCCAGTCCCTCTACTCCACTGGTCACAGCACTGTCTCCCTCCAGCCCCACTACTACACTGGTCACAGCACTGTCTCCCTCCAGTCCCACTACTCCACTAGTCACTGCACTGTCTCCCTCCAGACCGACTACTCCACTGGTCACTGCACTGTCTCCCTCCAGACCCACTACTCCACTGGTCACTGCACTGTCTCCCTCCAGACCCACTACTCCACTGGTCACTGCACTGTATCCCTCCAGACCCTCTACTCCACTGGTCACAGCACTGTCTCCCTCCAGTCCCACAGCTCCACTGGTCACAGCACTGTCTCCCTCCAGACCCACTACTCCACTGGTCACTGCACTGTCTCCCTGCAGACCCACTACTCCACTGGTCACAGCACTGTCTCCCTCCAGACCGACTACTCCACTGGTCACAGCACTGTCTCCCTCCAGTCCCTCCTTCCACTGGTCACAGCACAGTCTCCCTCCAGTCCCACTACTCCACTGGTCACAGCACTGTCTCCCTCCAGTCCCTCCTTCTACTGGTCACAGCACTGTCTCCCTCCAGTCCCACTACTACACTGGTCACAGCACTGTCTCCCTCCAGTCCCTCTACTCCACAGGTCACAGCACAGTCTCCCACCCGTTCCACTACTCCACTGGTCACTGCACTGTCTCCCTCCAGTCCCACTACTACACTGGTCACAGCACTGTCTCCCTCCAGTCCCTCTACTCCACAGGTCACAGCACAGTCTCCCACCCGTTCCACTCCTCCACTGGTCACAGCACTGTCTCCCTCCAGTCCCACTACTACACTGGTCACAGCACTGTCTCCCTCCAGTCCCTCTACTCCACTGGTCACAGCACAGTCTCCCACCCGTTCCACTACTCCACTGGTTACAGCACTGTCTCCCTCCAGTCCCACTACTACACTGGTCACAGCACTGTCTCCCTCCAGTCCCACTACTACACTGGTCACAGCACTGTCTCCCTCCAGTCCCTCTACTCCACTGGTCACAGCACTGTCTCCCTCCAGTCCCACTACTCCACTGGTCACAGCAAAGTCTCCCTCCAGTTCCACTACTACACTGGTCACAGCACTGTCTCCCTCCAGTCCCTCTACTACACTGGTTACAGCACAGTCTCCCTCTAGTCCCACTACTCCACTGGTCACAGCAAAGTCTCCCTCCAGTTCCACTACTCCACTGGTCACAGCACAGTCTCCCTCTAGTCCCACTACTCGACTGGTCACAGCACTGTCTGCCTCCAGTCCCACTACTCCACTGGTCACAGCACTGTCTCCCTCTAGTCGCCCTGGTCACAGCACTGTCTGCCTCCAGTCCCACTACTCCACTGGTCACAGCACTGTCTCCCTCTAGTCGCCCTGGTCACAGCACTGTCTCCCTCCAGTCCCTCTAATAAACTTATCACAGCACTGTCTCCCAACAGACCCACTACTCCACTGGAAACAACACTGTCGCCCTCCAGTCCCTCGACTCCACTGGTCACAGCACTGTCTCCCTCTAGTCCCACTACTCCACTGGTCACAGCACTGTCTACCTCCAGTCCTACCACTCCACTGCTCACTGCACTGTCTGCCTCCAGTCCCACAACTCCACTGGTCACAGCACTGTCTCCCTCCAGTCCCACCACTCCACTGGTCACTGCACTGTCTCCCTCCAGTCCCTCTACTTCACAGGTCACTGCACTGTCTGCCTCCAGTCCCACTACTCCACTGTCACAGCACTGTCTAACTCCGGACCCACTACTCCACTGGTCACAACTCTGTCGCCCTCCAGTCCCTCTACTCCACTAGTCACAGCACTGTCTCCCTCTAGTCCCACTACTCCACTGGTCACAACACTGTCGCCCTCCAGTCCCTCTACTCCACTAGTCACAGCACTGTCTCCCTCTAGTCCCACTACTCCACTGGTCACAACACTGTCGCCCTCCAGTCCCACTACTCCACTGGTCACAGCACTGTCTCCCTCTAGTCCCACTACTCCACTGGTCACAGCACTGTCTCCCCCCAGTTCCACTACTCCACTGGTCACTGCACTGTCTCTGTCAGTCCCTCTACTCCACTGGTCACTGCACTGTCTCCCTCCAGTTCCACTACTCCACTGGTCACAGCACTGTCTCCCTCCAGTTCCACTACTCCACTGGTCACAGCACTGTCTCCCTCCAGTTCCACTACTCCACTGGTCACAGCACTGTCTCCCTCCAGTCCCACTACTCCACTGGTCACAGCACTGTCTCCCTCCGGTGCCACTACTCCACTGGTCACAACACTGTCGCCCTCCAGTCCCTCTACTCCACTAGTCACAGCATTGTCTCCCTGCAGTCCCTCTACTCCACTGGTCACAGCACTGTCTCCCTCCAGTCCCTCTACTCCACTGCTCACAGCAGTGTCTCCCTCCAGTCCCTCTACTCTACTGGTCACTGCACAGTCTCCCTCCAGTCCCTCTACTCCACTGCTCACAGCACTGTCTCCCTCCAGTCCCTCGACTCCACTGGTCACAGCACTGTCTCCCTCCAGTCCCACTACTCCACTGGTCACAGCACTGTCTCCCTCCAGTCCCACTACTCCACTGCTCACAGCACTGTCTCCCTCCAGTCCCTCGACTCCACTGGTCACAGCACTGTCTCCCTCCAGTCCCACTACTCCACTGGTCACAGCACTGTCTCCCTCCAGTCCCACTACTCCACTGCTCACAGCACTGTCTCCCTCCAGTCCCTCGACTCCACTGGTCACAGCACTGTCTCCCTCCAGTCCCACTACTCCACTGGTCACAGCACTGTCTCCCTCCAGTCCCACTACTCCACTGGTCACAGCATATATTTAAAAATATTTAAACCAGTTATGAATATGGCCAATTATATACTTTAATCTCTCCATTTCAGAATACAAATCCAGCAACCAGGTTTCTTTAACAGACAACAACATTATTAATTTATTCTAAAACAAGACTTATTCAATTAAGATGTAAAGATTATTCACACCTTTTTTGAAATATGAAAGTGGAAATATATTCTCTTCTAAATAACTCTACACATCCACGCACACACACTGGTTCAAGGACAAGTCAAGTTCTCTCTGCGGAGATTAACTTCACAAAAACAAAAATACTTTGGCCAAGTACTTGTTAATTCTTGAAGCAAAAAAACAATAAGATATGAAATGTTCCGGATGTCTTTCCGTCTGGTATCCTGGTACATGTAGATGGCTGTCACTAGACACATGTGGTTTTCACTGGGATCTTTCTGGAGCAGTTCTGTTCAGAATGTTGAGGACTAGTCTTGCAGGCTTTTCAGGAGAATTACTGCATCCGTGGGTTCAGCTATCACACTGGATTCTCAGAAGAATTTTCAACACAGGTGGCAAAGGATGAGTTGGGTGGCTTCTCTCTTACAGGAACACAAGAAATAGAAGCCACAGTAGACCATACGGCCCATCGAGCCTGCTCCACCATTCAATATGATCATGGCTGATCTTGGGCTTCAATTCCACTTTCCCGCCCACTCCCCATATCCCCTGATTCCCTGAGACACCAAAAATCTATCTATCCCAGCCTTAAATGTATTCAATGATGGAGGATCCACAACCCTCTGGGGTAGAGAATTCCAACGATCCACAACCCCTTGAGTGAAGTAATCTCTCATCATCTCAGTCCTGAATGATTGGCCCCTTATCCTGAAACTGTGTCCCCGTATTTTAGATTCCCTGACAAGTGGGAACAATCTCTCAACTTCTACCCTATCAAACCCTTTCAGAATCTTGTATGTCTCATTTAGATTCTGACACCACAAGCAGCCTGTCTGCACAGGAAGGGGGACAGAGAGGAAGAGCAATAGTAATAGGGGATTCTATAGTCAGGGGAACAGATAGGCACTACTGTGGCTGTCAACGTGACTCCAGGATGGTGTGTTGCCTCCCTGGTGCCAGGGTCCGTGATGTCACTGAACAGCTGCAGGGCATCCTGAATGGGGAGGGTGATGAGGCAGAGGTCATGGTACATGTTGGTACCAATGACATAGGTCGAAAGAGGGATGAGGTCTTGCATCAAGAATTCAGTGAGTTAGGCAGCAGACTAAAAAGCAGGACCTCTCGGGTTGTAATCTCTGGATTACTCCCAGTGCCACGTGCTAGCGAGTATAGAAATAGGAGAATAGCACAGATGAATGTGTGGCTTAAGAGTTGGTGCAGGAGGGAGGGTTTTAGATTCCTGGACCACTGGGACCATTTCTGGGGGAGGTGGGACCTGTAAAAGAGGGACGGTCTACATCTGAACCAGAGGGGGACTAACATCCTTGCTGGCGGGTTTGCAAGTGCTGTTGGGAAGAGTTTAAACTAATTTGGCAGGGGGAGGGGATGCAGAATCCGAGCAGAATAGGGACACAGCTAAACACAGGAAAGCAAACAAGTTTATTATTTTTTATTTGGAGATACAGCACTGAAACAGGTCCTTCGGCCCACCAGGTCTGTGCCAACAACCACCCATTTATACTAACCCTGCAGTAATCCCATAATCCCTACCTATACCAGGAGCAATTTACATTGGCCAATTTACCTATCAACCTGCAAGTCTTTGGCTGTGGGAGGAAACCTGAGCACCCGGAGAAAACCCACGCAGACACAGGGAGAACTTGCAAACTCCACACAGGCAGTACCCAGAATTGAACCCGGGTCTCTGGCGCTGTAAGGCTGCGGTGCTAACCACTGTGCCACTGTGCCGCCCAGAGGGAATACAGTGGAAGTAAGTTTCAAGGGAGTAAGACCAGGATGGAAGGCCTCTACTTTAATGCCAGGAGTATTGCAGGTAAAAGGGATGAGTTAAGGGCAAGGATTGACACATGGAATTGTGATATAGTAGCCATCACGGAGACATGGTTGAGAGAGGGGCAGGATTGGCAGCTCAATATCCCGGGATATAGAATCTTCAGGCGAGACAGAGGAGGGGGTAAAAGAGGAGGGGGCATTGCAATATTAGTTGAGGAGCCAGTTACTGCAGTAAGGAGAGATGATATCTTGGAGAGGGCATCAAATGACGCTTTATGGGTAGAGTTTAGGAATAAAAAAGGGACAGCCACATTGCTAGGTGTTTATTATAGACCCCCGGATAGTCAGCGGGAAATTGAGGAGCAAATATGTGAGCAATTTGCAGAGGTGTGTAAAAATAATAAGAGGGTAATTATATTTGGTGATTTCAACTTTCCCAACATTAATTGGGATAGTCATCGTGTTAAGGGCTTAGATGGAGTGGAGTTCTTAAAATGTATACAGGAGAACGTTTTAGCTCAATATATAGAGGATCCAACAAGGGAGGGTGCAGTGCTGGACCTAATTCTGGGGAATGAAGCCGGACAGGTGGTTGATGTGTTGGTGGGGGAGCATTTTGGTGATAGCGACCACAACATGGTACAATTTGAGCTTGTTATGGAGAAAGAAATAGACAAGTTGCAAAAAAAGGCTTTGGATTGGGGGAGAGTGAATTTTAGTAAAATAAGCCAGCATCTGGCCAAGGTAGACTGAAAAGAGTTACTTGTCAGGAAATCTACAGAAGAGCATTGGGGGGCATTCAAAAAGGAAATGGGGAGGGTACAGACCCAAGATGTTCCCTCTAGGGTAATAGGTAGGAGCAACAAGCCCAGAGAACCATGGATGACCAGAAATATTCAGGGTACGATGAGAAGGAAAAGAGAGGCTTTTAGCAAATACAAGGAGAGCAAATCAATGGAAGCATTAGTAGAGTACAGAAAGTGTAGGATGGAGCTTAAGAAAGCAATTAGGAGAGCAAAGAGGGGATATGAGAAAGCTCTGGCTGGTAAAAGTAGGGAAAATCCCAAGATATTCTATAAGTATATCAATGGGAAGAGGATAACCAGGGAAAGAGTAGGACCCATTAGGGACCAAGGGGGAAATTTGTGGGTGGAGCCAGAGGACATTGGTAGGGTGTTGAAGGAATACTTCACATCTGTCTTCACCCAAGAGAATGAGGAAGTAGATATGGAACTTAGAGAGAGAGACTGTGAGGTTCTTGAGCAAATTGTCACAGGGAGTGACAAGGTATTGCAGGTTTTGGCAGGCTTAAAAGTGGACAAATCTCCAGGTCCGGAGGATTTGTGTCCCAGGATGCTGTGGGAGGCGAGGTTGGAGATTGCAGGGGCTCTGACCTGAATTTTTAATTCCTCTCTGGCCACGGGGGAGGTGCCAGAGGACTGGAGAACAGCTAATGTGGTCCCACTATTTAAGAAAGGTTGTAGAGATAAGCCAGGGAACTACAGACCAGTGAGTCTCATGTCAGTGGTAGGGAAACTATTGGAGAAAATTCTGAAGGAGAGAATCTATCACCACTTGGAGAGGCAAAATTTGATTAGGAATAGTCAGGATGGCTTTGTCAGAGGGAGGTCATGCCGAACAAATTTGATTGAATTTTTTGAGCATGTGATCAGGTGTGTAGATGAGGGTAGTGCAGTTGATGTAGTTTACATGGATTTCAGCAAAGCCTTTGACAAGGTCCCACATGGGAGACTTATCAAGAAAGCAAATGCACATGGGATACAGGGTAACTTGATAAGGTGGATTCAAAATTGGCTTAGCTGTAGGAGACAGAGAGTGATGACAGACGGCTGTTTTAGTGACTGGAAGCCAGTGTCCAGTGGCGTACCACAGGGATCTGTGCTGGGTCCCCTATTGTTTGTTATTTATATAAACGACATAGATGACTATGTGGGGGGTAGGATCAGTAAGTTCGCAGATGACACAAAGATTGGCCGAGTGGTTAACAGTGAGGTGGAGTGTCTTGGGTTAGAGGAAGATATAGACGGGATGGTCAAATGGGCAGAAAAGTGGCAGATGGAATTTAACCCTGAAAAGTGTGAGGTGATACACTTTGGAAGGAGTAATGTGACACGGAAGTATTCAATGAATGGCCTGACACTGGGAAGTTCCGAGGAACAAAGGGACCTTGGCGTGTTTGTCCATAGATCTCTGAAGGCAGAAGGGCAGGTTAATAGGGTGGTGAAAAAGGCATATGGGACACTTGCCTTTATCAATTGAGGCATAGATTACAAAAGCAGGGAGGTCATGTTGGAGTTGTACAGAACTTTGGTAAGGCCACAGCTGGAGTACTGTGTGCAATTCTGGTCGCCACATTCTAGGAAGGATGTGATTGCATTGGAGGGGGTGCAGTGTCGATTCACCAGGATGTTGCCTGGGATGGAACATTTAAGCTATGGAGAGAGGTTGGATGGGCTTGGGTTGTTTTCGCTGGAGCAGAGAAGACTGAGGGGTGACCTGATCGAGGTGTAAAAGATTATGAGGGGCATGGACAGGGTGGATCGGGAGCAGCTGTTCCCCTTTGTTGAAGGGTCAGTTACGAGGGGTCACAAGTTTAAGGTGAGGGGCAGGAGGTTTAAGGGGGATTTGAGGAAGAACTTTTTTACCCAGAGGGTGGTGACGGTCTGGAATGCCCTGCCTGGGAGGGTGGTAGAGGCGGGTTGCCTCACATCCTTTAAAAAGTACCTGGATGAGCACTTGGCACGTCATAACATTCAAGGCTATGGGCCAAGTGCTGGCAAATGGGATTAGGTAGACAGATCAGGTGTCTTTAATGCATCGGTGCAGACGCGATGGGCCGAAGGGCCTCTTCTGCACTGTATTATTCTGTGATTGTGATAGATTGCATCTCATTCTTTTAAACTCCAGAGAATATAGGCACACCATCTCAGCAGGATACACATTAGCTGCACTTCAATCTCCAAAAACAAAACCAAACCACCTGAACCATAAGTCTAGACATGTGACGTCTCTGTAAACAACTCCAAATAGTTCCACAGTCCATAAGGCTCCGGCTGTTTACTCAGCTGATGACATGTGACTTCCAGCAAGTCCCAAGTGTCCTTCCAGTGACCCTTTAAAACAAACAAGTATCTTCCATCGTTTTTTAAACACAAGTACTGAAAAAAAATTAATGATAGACGCACCTTCTCCGGGATGAGGTGGCCCTGGATGAGATTCAGGCTTGGACACACAGACCTTCTTATTAACACAAACACACAGATAACACACGCACAGGAAAATTGAGGGTGGCAAGGGCACAGAATGTACTCTGGGTGGGGGACTTCAATGTCCATTACCAAGAGTGGCTCGGTAGCACCACTACTGACCGAGCTGGCCGGGTCCTAAAGGACATGGCTGCTCGACTGGGTCTGCGGCAGGTGGTGAGGCAACCAACACGAGGGAAAAACACACCTGACCTCGTCCTGCCTGCCGCAGATACATCTGTCCATGACCATATTGGTAGGAGTGACCACCGCACAGTCCTTGTGGAGACGAAGTCCCGCCTTCACATTGAGGATACCCTCCATTGTGTTGTGTGGCACTACCACCGTGCTATATGGGATAGATTTCGAACAGATCTAGCAATGCAAAACTGGGCATCCATAAGGCGCTGTGGGCCATCAGCAGCAGCAGAATTGGACTCAACCACAATCTGTAACCTCATGGCCCGGCATCTCCCCCACTCTACCATTACCATCAAGCCAGGAGACCAACCCTGGTTCAATGAAGCGTGCAGGAGGGCATGCCAGGAGCAGCACCAGGCATACCTCAAAATGAGGTGTCAACCTGGTGAAGGTACAACCCAGGACAACTTGCATAACCAAACTGCGTAAGCAGCATGTGATAGACAGAGCTAAGCGATCCCATAACCAACGGATCAGATCGAAGCTCTGCAGTCCTGCCTCATCCATCCGTGAATGGTGGTGGACAATTAAACAACTAACTGGAGGAGGTGGCTCCACAAATATCCCCATCCTCAATGATTTTTTTATTTATTTTTATTTTAGAGATACTAGATGATGAGGGAGCCCAGCACATCAGTGCATTTGCAACAATCTTCATCCAGAAGTGCCGAGTTGATGATCCATCTCGGCCTCTTCCTGAGGTCCCCAACATCACAGATGCCAAACTTCAGCCAATCTGATTCACTCCGCGTGATATCAAGAAACGATTGAAGGCACTGGATACTGCCAAGGCTATGGGCCCTGACAATATTCCAGCAATAGTACTGAAGACCTGTGCTCCAGAACTTGCCACACCTGTAGCCAAGCTGTTCCAGTACAGCTACAACACTGGCATCTACCCGGAAATGTGGAAAATTGCCCAGGTCTGTCCTGTACACAAAAAGCAGGACGAGTCCAACCCGGCCAATTACCGCCCAATCAGTCTACTCTCAATCATCAGTAAAGTGATGGAAGGTGTCATCAACAGTGCCATCAAGCGGCACTTGCTTAGCCATAACCTGCTCAGTGACGCTCAGTTTGGGTTCCGCCAGAGCCACTCAGCTCCTGACCTCATTACAGCCTTGGTTCAAAATTGGACAAAAGAGCTGAACTCGAGGTGAGGTGAGAGTGACTGCCCTTGATATCAAGGCAGTATTTGACCGAGTACGACATCAAGGAGCCCCAGCAAAACTGGAGGCATTCAAGAGAGATTCTACAGGCACAGTGTAGGCATGTCCCCAAAAAGATTAAGGGTGGTACTGCCAAATCTAGAGCCCCCTGGTTATCTAGAGGTTTACAGGGCAAGTTAAAGCAGAAAAAGAAACCTCATGATGATCACAAAAAACATAATACCTTCGAAAGCCTAAAGGAGTATAGAAAGTGCAGGGGTGAAGTAAAAAAGGAAATTAGAAAAGCAAAGAGAGGACATGAAGAATTATTGGCAGGTAAAATCAAGGAAAACCCAAAGATGTTTTATCAGTACATTAAGAGCAAGAGGATAACGAAGGAAAGGGTAGGGCCTATCAGAGATGTACAAGGGAACTTACACGTGGATGCAGATGATGTGGGTAGGATTCTTAATGAATTTTTTGTCTCTGTCTTCACAAAGGAGAGGGTTGATGTAGACATTGTAGTTAAAGAGAAGTGTAAAATATTAGATACAATAAGGGTAAGGGGCCAATCATTTTGGACTGAGATGAGGAGAAATCACTTCACTCAAAGTACTTGTTAATTCTTGAAGTAAAAAAACAATAAGATATGAAATGTTCCGGATGTCTTTCAGTCTGGTATCTGGGTACATGGAGATGGCTGTCACTAGACACATGTGGTTGTCACTGGGATCTTTCTGGAACATGGAAAATGAATTGAAAATTAGGGCGGCACAGTGGCGCAGTGGTTAGCACCGCAGCCTCACAGCTCAAGCGACCCAGGTTCAGTTCTGGGTACTGCCTGTGTGGAGTTTGCAAGTTCTCCCTGTGTCTGCGTGGGTTTCCTCCGGGTGCTCCCGTTTCTTCCCACAGCCAAAGACTTGCAGGTTGATAGGTTAATTGGCCATTATAAATTGACCCTCGTGTATCTCTCTATGACAGTCTTCACAAAGGAGAGGGTTGATGTCGACATTGTGGTTAAAGAGGAGCAGTGTGAAATATTAGATATGATAAGCATAATGAGAGAGGAAGTACCAGAGGGTCTGACATCCTTGAAAGTAGATAAATCGCCAGGTCTGGTTGTATGGCATCCCAGGTTGTTAAAGGAAGCCCGGGAGGAAATAGTGGATGCGCTGAGGATCATCTTCAAATCCTCACTGGATACGGGCGAGATGACAGACGATTGGAGTTCTGTGAGGGTTATACCATTGTTTAAAGCGGGTGCAAGGGATAGGCCAAATAATTATAGGCCGGTCAGTCTGACCTCGGTGGTGGATAAATTGTTGGAATCAATTCTGAGGGACAGGATAAACTGTCACTGAGAAAAGCAGGGATTAATCAGGGATATTCAGCGTGGATTTGTTAGGGGAGGGTCATGTCTTACTAATTTAATTGAATTCTTTGAGGAAGTAACAAGGAGGATTGATGAGGGTAGTTCAGTGGATGTGGTCTATGTTGATTTTAGTAAGGCATTTAACAAGGTCCCACATGGCAGACTGGTCAGTAAAATGAAAGCCCATAGGATACAGGGGAATGTGGCAGGTTGGATCCCGAATTGGCTCAGGGCCAGGAAACAAAGGATAGTAGTCGACGGATGTTTTTGTGAATGGAAAGTGGTTTCCAGTGGCATTCCACAGGGCTCAGTGTTGGGTCCCCTGCAGATTGTGGTATATATTAATGATTTGGACTTCAATGTGGGAGGCATGATTGGGAAATTTGTAGATGACACAAAATTTCACCATGTAGTTGATAGTGAAGAGGATAGCTGTAGACTCCAGAATGATATCAATGGTTTGGCTGAGTGGGGGGAAAAGTGTCAAATGGAATTCAATCCAGAGAAGTGTGAGGTAATGCATCTGGGGAGGGCAAATAAAGTGAGGGAATACACAATAAACAGGAGGATATTGAGAGGGGTAGAAGAAGTGAGAGACCTTGGAGTGCATGTCCACAGGTCCTGATGGTGGCAGGACAGGTAGATAGAGTGGTGAAGAAGGCATATGGAATGCTTTCCTTTATTGGCTGAGGTATAGAATATAAGAGCAGGGATGTGATGCTGGAACTGTATAAAATACTGGTTAGGCCGCAGCTGGAGTATTGCGTACAGTTCTGGGCACCACACTATAGGAAGGATGTGATTGCACTGGAGAGGGTGCAGAGGAGATTCACCAGGATGTTGCCTGGGCTGGAGTATTTCAGCTATGAAGAGAGACTGAAAAGGCTAGGGTTTTTTTCCTTAGAGCAGAGAAGGCTGAGGGGGGACATGATTGAGGTATACAAAATTATGAGGGGCAAAGATAGATTAGATAGGAAGAACCTGTTTCCCCTAGCAGAGAGGTCAATTACCAGGGGGCATAGATTTAAGGTGATTGTTAGAAGGATTAGAGGGGTCATGAACAAAGAACAAAGAAAATTACAGCACAGGAACAGGCCCTTCGGCCCTCCAAGCCTGCGCCGATCCAGATCCTCTATCTAAACATGTCGCCTATTTTCTAAGGGTCCGTATCTCTTTGCTTCCTGCCCATTCATGTATCTGTCTAGATACATCTTAAAAGACGCTATCGTGCCCGCGTCTACCACCTCCGCTGGCAACGCGTTCCAGGCACCCACCACCCTCTGCGTAAAGAACTTTCCACGCATATCCCCCCTAAACTTTTCCCCTCTCACTTTGAACTCGTGTCCCCTAGTAATTGAATCCCCCACTCTGAGGAAAACGTTTTTCACCCAGAGGGTGGTGAGTGTCTGGAATTCACTGCCAGGATCGGTGGTGGAGGCAGAAACTCTCAATTCTTTTAAAAGGTACCTGGACATGTACCTGAAGTGCTGTAACCGGCAAGGCTATGGACCAGGTGCTGGAAGGTGGAATTAGATTGAGCGGCTATTTTTCTGCTGGCACAGACACGATGGACTGAATGGCCTCCTCCCGTGCCATAATGTTTCTAGGGTTCTATGGAGTCAGTGGGAATCAGAGGGAAAACTCTCTGCTGGCTGGAGTCATACCTAGTGCAAAGGAAGATGGTGGTGATTGTTGGAGGTCAATCATCTGAGCTCCAGGACGTCACTGCAGGAGTACCTCAGGGTAGTGTCCTAGGCCCAACCATCTTCAGCTGCTTCATCAATGACCTTCCTTCAATCATAAGGTCAGAAGTGGGGATGTTCGCTGATGATTGCACAATGTTCAGCACCATTCGTGACTCCTCAGATACTGAAGCAGTCCGTGTAGAAATGCAGCAAGACCTGGACAATATCCAGGCTTGTGCTGATAAGTGGCAAGTAACATTCGCACCACACAAGTGCCAGGCAATGACCATCTCCAACAAGAGAGAATCTAACCATCTCCCCTTGACATTCAACGGCATTACCATCGCTGAATCCCCCACTATCAACATCCCAGGGGCTACCATTGACCAGAAACTGAACTGGAGTAGCCATATAAATACCGTGGCTACAAGAGCAGGTCAGAGGCTAGGATTCCTGCGGCGAGTAACTCACCTCCTGACTCCCCAAAGCCTGTCCGCCATCTACAAGGCACAAGTCAGGAGTGTGATGGAATACTCTCCACTTGCCTGGATGGGTGCAGCTCCAACAACACTCAAGAAGCTCGACACCATCCAGGACAAAGCAGCCCGCTTGATTGGCACCCCATCTACAAACATTCACTCCCTCCACCACCGACGCACAGTGGCAGCAGTGTGTACCATCTACAAGATGCACTGCAGCAATGCACCAAGGCTCCTTAGACAGCACCTTCCAAACCCACGACCTCCCAACTAGAAGGACAAGGGCGGCAAATGCATGGGAACACCACCACCTGCAAGTTACCCTCCAAGTCACACACCATCCTGACTTGGAACTATATCGCCGTTCCTTCACTGTCGCTGGGTCAAAATCCTGGAACTCCCTTCCTAACAGCACTGTGGGTGTACCTACCCAACATGGACTGCAGCGGTTCAAGAAGGCAGCTCACCACCACATTCTCAAGGGTAATTAGGGATGGGCAATAAATGCTGGCCTGGCCAGTGACGCCCACATCCTGTGAGCAAATAATATAAAAATTTATGAAATAGTTGGATTTAGCCGGATGTAAATAAATTAGCAATTAGTGACTGCAATTAATTACTTGACTATCAGTTATTAATACCTTTAAATGCAGTTAGAGTTTAATCACTGAGCACATTTTCCTTTGACTTACTCTCATACTAATATTAAATCCTTACTAACTCTAGCTTAACACTAACCATTAAAGATATTTAAAACACACAAAAACATATTGGTTACTTACTAAAATATTGCTGTTAATTTGCTGGGGTTCTGATGCTCCTCTCTGTGGGTTGACTCTGGTTCACAGTTTCCTCTGGTGAGATTATTTATATCAGTGTTGTCCACCATACGGCCCGCAGGCTCGGGTTTGGCCTGCCGAAGGTTTCCATCTGGCCCATGGGTGTAAAGTGTACCCAGACATTCCTCATCCTCGCCAGGTTCCTGACTGGAGGTGGGAAATTTCCTTTGTCGTCTTCTTGCAGACTGGCCTTTTTAAATACATTGTCCTGCCTGGCCCGAATTTTACGCCACCCCAGCGAGCCGAATGGTGGCGGGAGTCGGTGACGTAAAATTAAGCGGGAGGCTCCGGGAGGCCTTACCAACCTGCCGGGGGGTGGGGGGGGGGGAGTGAGAAATGGCTTGCCCGCTCTAGGACAATCAAAGCCCCTAAGTGGCCACTTAAGGACCTTCGCCCGCCTCTGTGGGGATTTTACCCATGGCAAGTGGGCGTGCGGGAGACAGGAAAGGCTGTCCAGTGAAACCTTACGGCCTCTCAGCACACCGAGGGGGGACCCGGACAAACAGAACACTACATACCCTCTGACCCCACCCCTTCTGATCTGACCCCTTGCCGTGTATTCACTATACCCTCTGACCTCCCCCTCTCTGATGCTGAACGTTCTGTACTCAGCGAAGGTCTCAGTTTTATCCCATTACGCCCCCACCTCAATGAATTTAACGCTCGGTATGACATTGAGTTCTTCTTCCGTCGCCTCCGCCTCCGGGCTCACTTCTTTGAGCAGGAGTCCTCCCCCCGACCAGCAGACCCATTCACCCGCCTCCAGCATTCTCCCTCTACCTGGACCCCTCCCTCTGGCCTCTTACCCGCTCCTGATCTTTTCATTGAAAACTGTCGGCGAGACATCGGCCGTCTCAATTTCTCTGCCCCCCTCACTCACTCTAACCTGTCCCCCTCTGAACTTGAGGCACTCTGTTCTCTCAGGTCCAACCCCGACATTATCATTAAACCTGCAGACAAGGGTGGTGCTGTTGTCGTATGGCGTACCGACCTCTACCTTGCAGAAGCTCAACGCCAACTCACAGACACTTCCTCCTACCTCCCTCTGGACCATGACCCCACCACCGAACATCAAGCGACCGTCCAAAAGACTGTCACTGACCTCATCTCCTCTGGAGATCTTCCCTCTACAGCTTCCAACCTCATAGTCCCACAACGCCGGACAGCCCGCTTCTACCTCTTTCCCAAAATCCACAAACGGGACTATCCCGGCAGACCCATTGTGTCAGCCTGCTCCTGCCCCACTGAACTTATTTCTTCCTATCTTGACTCTATCTTTTCTCCGCTGGTCCAGTCTCTTCCCACCTACATCCGTGACTCTTCTGACACCCTATGTCATTTTGACAATTTCCAGTTTCCTGGCCCTAACCACCTCCTCTTCACTATGGACGTCCAATCGCTCTACACCTCCATCCCCCACCAGGACGGTTTGAGGGCTCTCCGCTTCTTCCTTGAACAGAGGCCCAACCAGTCCCCATCCACCACCACCCTCCTCCGCCTGGCTGAACTTGTTCTCACATTGAACAACTTCTCCTTCAACTCCACTCACTTCCTTCAAGTAAAAGGTGTTGCTATGGGTACCCGCATGGTTCCTAGTTGTGCCTGTCATTTTGTGGGATATGTCGAACATTCCTTGTTTTCCGTTCCTACTCAGGCCCCCTCCCCCAACTCCTTTTCCGGTACATTGATGACTGTATCGGTGTCGTTTCCTCCTCCCGCCCCGAACTGGAAAACTTTATCAACTTTGCTTCTAATTTCCACCCTTCTCTCACCTTTACATGGTCCATCTCTGACACTTCCCTTCCCTTCCTCGACTTCTCTGTCTCCATCTCTGGTGATAGGCTGTCTACTAATATCCATTATAAGCCCACCGACTCCCACAGCTACCTCGACTACACTTCTTCACACCCTACCTCCTGTAAGGACTCCATTCCATTCTCCCATTTTCTCCATCTCCGACGCATCTGCTCTGATGATGCTACCTTCCATGACAGCGCTTCTGATATGTCTTCCTTTTTCCTCAACCGAGGATCCCCTCCCCCCCACTTTGACAGGGCCCTCAACCTTGTCCGGCCCATTCCCCGCACCTCTACACTCACCCCTTCCCCTCCCTCCCAGAACCGTGACAGGGTTCCCCTTGTCCTCACTTTCCACTCCATCAGCCTCCATATCCAAAGGATCATCCTCCGTCATTTCCGCCACCTCCAGCATGATGCCACTACCAAACGCATCTTCCCCTCCCTTCCCCTGTCAGCATTCCGAAGGGATCGTTCCCTCCGCGACACCCTGGTCCACTCCTCCATTACCCCCACCACCTCGTCCCCGTCCCAGGGCACCTTCCCCTGCAATCGCAGGAGGTGTAATACCTGCCCATTTACCTCCTCTCTCCTCACTATCCCAGGCCCCAAACACTCCTTTCAGGTGAAGCAGCGATTTACTTGTACTTCTTTCAATGTAGTATACTGTATTTGCTGCTCACAATGTGGTCTCCTCTACATTGGGGAGACCAAGCGCAGACTGGGTGACCGCTTTGCGGAACATCTCTGCTCAGTCCACAAGCAGGACCCTGGGCTTCCAGTTGCTTGCAATTTCAACACTCCCCCCTGCTCTCATGCTCTCATCTCTGTCCTGGGATTGCTGCAGTGTTCCAGTGAACATCAACGCAAGCTCGAGGAACAGCATCTCATTTACCGATTAGGCACACTACAGCCTGCCGGACTGAACATTGAGTTCAATAATTTCAGAGCATGACAGGACCCCCATTTTACTTTTATTTTTAGTTATTTTTTTCTTTTTCCTTTGTATTTATATATTTTTTTCTGTGTATTTTATTTTATTTCATCTTAGTTTGTTCAGTTTGCTTACCCACTGTTTTTTTCATGTTTGTGCTTGCTGCTGTTCAGTCTTCAGTCCATTAACACCCTATCTGTACTAATGCTTTGTCTTTCAACACACCATTAACATATTGTTTGCCTTTGCTCCACGACCTTCTGGTCAGCTATTCTGTGACCTTGTCCTATTTACACCTTCTCCTTTGTTTCTCTTGCCCCACCCCCGCTTTACTTGCTTCAAACCTTTCACATTTCTAATATTTGTCAGTTCTGAAGAAGGGTCACTGACCTGAAACATTAACTCTGCTTCTCTCTCCACAGCTGCTGCCTGACCTGCTGAGTATTTCCAGCATTTCTTGTTTTTATTTCAGATTTCCAGCATCCGCAGTATTTTGCTTTTATAAACAGAACACGGTGTCCAATTTAGGGCCTCCCCTGTCTCCCCAACCACCCCCAGGAACCCGAGATGCCCCCCCTTCCCCCCAAATGACCATCCTTGCCTCGCCGGGGCCTGACTGATTAGCCCGGTGAGGCAACCCTAACTTACCTGGACTCCTGGCTCCATGTCCTCGGCTGGGCTGCAGTCCCAGTAGTGGCCACTGCCCCTGGTGGTGCTGCTGGGACTAAGAGCTGCTGGCCCGATGATTGGCCGTCAGCTGAATGAGGCGGGACTTTCTCCCTCAAGCGGATGGAAGTCCTGCCTCGGAACAGTTAAAGCCCAAGGACCCGTAAAATGTGGGTCGGATCCCCAGGCCAGGTGGAAGCGGGTTCACCACTGACTTTTATGTCTGCGGCCAGTTCCTGTCTGCCCGATGTAAAATCCAGCCCTCAGTTTCACAGCTGACAAAACAGGAATGCACTTCCCAACTTTGACATGTTTCTGGGTTTTCTGACTTCTTTTAAAAGCCCCCCCTGAAAACTCCGAATCTGTCCGATGTCCGTTCCTGCATCAGCAGCTATGAAACTAACAGCGCCATGTTTTTAAGCAAACTGACAAACCACAAAACTGCTGTGCTGAGTGCTCCCACTCCCTGCAACTGTCAAAGAGAGAGAGAGACAGAGGAACAGAGAGGGAGTCAGAGGGGGAGAGAGAGGGAGGGGGAAGAGAGAGAGAGAGAGTGGGGAACAGAGAGAGAGAGAGTGGAACAGAGAGGGAGTCAGAGAGAGAGAGGGGGAGGGAGGGAGAGAGAGAGAGAGAGGGGGAACAGAGAGAGAGAGGAACAAGGGAGGGGGGAGGAGAGAAAGAGATCGGAAAACAGAGAGGGGGCTAATAGCGATAGAGGGGGACAGAGAGAGGCACAGAGAGAGCGAGGGGGCAGACAGGGTGGGGCGCGGAGGGAGAGAGAGAGGGGGACAGAGAGAGAGAGGGGGTCAGAGAGAGAGGGAGGGAACACAGGGAGAGAGTGGGAGAGACAGATAGAGAGAGAGATCGAGATCACACCTGACAAATGGACACCTATCCGGAAAACTCTGCATCGCTACGACAAGTGTTGAGGCAAACATTGACCACTTATGCATGCAAAAGAATGCCAGGCATCTCACTAAATCAGTGTCCAACATAGTGATGAGAAAGTAAGTCAATAAATTAATCTCATTTAAAGCTGTTCACAAAAATGCACCTTTGTTGTTGTTTTGATTAATAGTAAGATAACTTTTCAATGTCTTTAGCTTTCCGAAATTGTCTCACTGGCCTCCCATGTCAGGCAAAAATTGAAATGTGACCCCCCCTCCCCCCCGACCCCGACCCCGACCCCGACATGAAAAGGTTGGACACCCCTGATTTATATATTCACTGAATTGCATCAGAGGAAATAGAAGTGATGCCCCAGTTAAAATAGAGAGAGGAGCAGCAAAACCTATTTCCATTACCCCTTTGCATTAAATTACTGAGCATCACCTTCCCACCCTGCACCAAATTCCCACTGCTACTCAATACAGCAGCTGATCCCACTGCTGTGTCCAGCAACTCTCCCAAGTTACAACAAGTCAGTCAACAGCCAATTACAACAGTTAATACTTAGTCAGGATTCCACTTCGAGCTAATTGACAGTCAGCTGTTACCTCGCAATGACTTGCAGTTTTAAAGTAAGAAAATGCTACTCTTAATGTGCGGACATTTATTGAAACAATATAGCGGCATTAATGGATCAAATCAAAAAATGAAAGAAAATTGGGTTGTATTTTGTGTCGCAAATACTCTATCTGTGCTATTTTGCCATGACTTACCAATAAATTCCTACTCTCACCAAATTTTCATTGCTACGCTCTTCAGCAGATTTCCCAGCACAGTAGCACACATCTCAGGGGCTGGTCCAGTAATGGCAAGAGGCTCCTGAGACTGCGAAGCTTCACATCCTGTCTTTCTTTCTGCAGGGGTGGAATATGGAGAGCTGAGGCTGTCTGGGGGTCGGCTGCCGAGTGAGGGTCGAGTGGAAGTTTATTACAACGGTGAATGGGGAACGGTGTGTGATGATAACTGGGACATCGCTGATGCTCATGTTGTCTGTCGCAGTCTGGGATACATCAATGCAACAGAGGCTGCAATTGGAGGCGTCTTTGGATCAGGTTAGTGAATGCAAAATAGTTAAATAAACAGGAAGAGGAGAATTCATTGAGAGTCAGAGCAGGAAAAACAGGAACTAGGAGCTCAATCAGACAATACGGGGAATGGGGTATATCATAGAGTTATAGTGAGGGTGTGGGACATAACAGTGTTTCAGTGAGGGGTGTGGGACATATCAGTGTTCCAGTGAGGGGTGTGGGACATATCAGTGTTCCAGTGAGGGGTGTGGGACATATCAGTGTTTCAGTGAGGGGTGTGGAACATAACAGTGTTCCAGTGAGGGGTGTGGGACATATCAGTGTTTCAGTGAGGGGTGTGGGACATATCAGTGTTTCAGTGAGGGGTGTGGGACATATCAGTGTTTCAGTGAGGGGTGTGGGACATATCAGTGTTCCAGTGAGGGGTGTGGGATATATCAGTGTTCCAGTGAGGGGTGTGGGACATATCAGTGTTTCAGTGAGGGGTGTGGAACATAACAGTGTTCCAGTGAGGGGTGTGGGACATAACAGTGTTTCAGTGAGGGGTGTGGGACATATCAGTGTTTCAGTGAGGGGTGTGGGACATATCAGTGTTTCAGTGAGGGGTGTGGGACATATCAGTGTTCCAGTGAGGGGTGTGGGATATATCAGTGTTCCAGTGAGGGGTGTGGGACATATCAGTGTTTCAGTGAGGGGTGTGGAACATAACAGTGTTCCAGTGAGGGGTGTGGGACATAACAGTGTTTCAGTGAGGGGTGTGGGATATATCAGTGTTCCAGTGAGGGGTGTGGGACATATCAGTGTTTCAGTGAGGGGTGTGGGATATATCAGTGTTCCAGTGAGGGGTGTGGGACATATCAGTGTTTCAGTGAGGGGTGTGGAACATAACAGTGTTCCAGTGAGGGGTGTGGGACATAACAGTGTTTCAGTGAGGGGTGTGGGATATATCAGTGTTTCAGTGAGGGGTGTGGGACATAACAGTGTTTCAGTGAGGGGTGTGGGACATATCAGTGTTTCAGTGAGGGGTGTGGGACATATCAGTGTTTCAGTGAGGGGTGTGGGATATATCAGTGTTCCAGTGAGGGGTGTGGGACATATCAGTGTTTCAGTGAGGGGTGTGGGACATATCAGTATTTCAGTGAGGGGTGTGGGACATATCAGTGTTCCAGTGAGGGGTGTGGGATATATCAGTGTTCCAGTGAGGGGTGTGGGACATATCAGTGTTTCAGTGAGGGGTGTGGGACATATCAGTGTTTCAGTGAGGGGTGTGGGATATATCAGTGTTCCAGTGAGGGGTGTGGGACATATCAGTGTTTCAGTGAGGGGTGTGGGATATATCAGTGTTCCAGTGAGGGGTGTGGGACATATCAGTGTTTCAGTGAGGGGTGTGGGATATATCAGTGTTTCAGTGAGGGGTGTGGGACATAACAGTGTTTCAGTGAGGGGTGTGGGACATATCAGTGTTTCAGTGAGGGGTGTGGGACATAACAGTGTTTCAGTGAGGGGTGTGGGACATATCAGTTATCCAGTGAGGGGTGTGGGATATATCAGTGTTCCAGTGAGGGGTGTGGGACATATCAGTGTTTCAGTGAGGGGTGTGGGACATATCAGTGTTTCAGTGAGGGGTGTGGGACATAACAGTGTTTCAGTGAGGGGTGTGGGACATATCAGTTATCCAGTGAGGGGTGTGGGATATATCAGTGTTCCAGTGAGGGGTGTGGGACATATCAGTGTTTCAGTGAGGGGTGTGGGATATATCAGTGTTTCAGTGAGGGGTGTGGGATATATCAGTGTTTCAGTGAGGAGTGTGGGATATATCAGTGTTTCAGTGAGGGGTGTGGGATATATCAGTGTTTCAGTGAGGGGTGTGGGACATAACAGTGTTCCAGTGAGGGGTGTGGGACATATCAGTGTTTCAGTGAGGGGTGTGGGATATATCAGTGTTTCAGTGAGGGGTGTGGGACATAACAGTGTTTCAGTGAGGGGTGTGGGATATATCAGTGTTTCAGTGAGGGGTGTGGGACATATCAGTGTTCCAGTGAGGGGTGTGGGACATATCAGTGTTCCAGTGAGGGGTGTGGGACATATCAGTGTTTCAGTGACGGGTGTGGGACATATCAGTTATCCAGTGAGGGGTGTGGGACATAACAGTGTTTCAGTGAGGGGTGTGGGACATAACAGTGTTCCAGTGAGGGGTGTGGGACATATCAGTTATCCAGTGAGGGGTGTGGGACATAACAGTGTTTCAGTGAGGGGTGTGGGATATATCAGTGTTTCAGTGAGGGGTGTGGGACATATCAGTGTTCCAGTGAGGGGTGTGGGATATAACAGTGTTTCAGTGAGGGGTGTGGGATATATCAGTGTTTCAGTGAGGGGTGTGGGACATAACAGTGTTTCAGTGAGGGGTGTGGGACATATCAGTTATCCAGTGAGGGGTGTGGGACATAACAGTGTTTCAGTGAGGGGTGTGGGATATATCAGTGTTCCAGTGAGGGGTGTGGGACATAACAGTGTTTCAGTGAGGGGTGTGGAACATATCAGTGTTTCAGTGAGGGGTGTGGGACATAACAGTGTTTCAGTGAGGGGTGTGGGATATAACAGTGTTCCAGTGAGGGGTGTGGGACATATCAGTGTTCCAGTGAGGGGTGTGGGACATAACAGTGTTTCAGTGAGGGGTGTGGGATATAACAGTGTTCCAGTGAGGGGTGTGGGACATATCAGTGTTTCAGTGAGGGGTGTGGGATATATCAGTGTTCCAGTGAGGGGTGTGGGACATAACAGTGTTTCAGTGAGGGGTGTGGGATATAACAGTGTTCCAGTGAGGGGTGTGGGACATATCAGTGTTTCAGTGAGGGGTGTGGGACATAACAGTGTCACAGTGAGGGGTGTGGAACATATCAGTGTCACAGTGAGGGGTGTGGGATATATCAGTGTTTCAGTGAGGGGTGTGGGACATAACAGTGTTTCAGTGAGGGGTGTGGGATATAACAGTGTCACAGTGAGGGGTGTGGGATATATCAGTATTTCAGTGAGGGGTGTGGGACATAACAGTGTTTCAGTGAGGGGTGTGGGATATAACAGTGTTTCAGTGAGGGGTGTGGGACATAACAGTGTTCCAGTGAGGGGTGTGGGACATAACAGTGTTTCAGTGAGGGGTGTGGGATATAACAGTGTTTCAGTGAGGGGTGTGGGACATATCAGTGTTCCAGTGAGGGGTGTGGGACATAACAGTGTTCCAGTGAGGGGTGTGGGACATAACAGTGTTTCAGTGAGGGGTGTGGGATAAAACAGTGTTTCAGTGAGGGGTGTGGGACATAACAGTGTTTCAGTGAGGGGTGTGGGATATAACAGTGTTTCAGTGAGGAGTGTGGGACATAACAGTGTTCCAGTGAGGGGTGTGGGACATAACAGTGTTTCAGTGAGGGGTGTGGGATATAACAGTGTTTCAGTGAGGGGTGTGGGACATAACAGTGTTTCAGTGAGGGGTGTGGGACATATCAGTGTTTCAGTGAGGGGTGTGGGACATAACAGTGTTTCAGTGAGGGGTGTGGGACATAACAGTGTTTCAGTGAGGGGTGTGGGATATATCAGTGTTTCAGTGAGGGGTGTGAGATATATCAGTGTTTCAGTGAGGGGTGTGGGATATATCAGTGTTTCAGTGAGGGGTGTGGGACATAACAGTGTTTCAGTGAGGGGTGTGGGACATAACAGTGTTTCAGTGAGGGGTGTGGGATATATCAGTGTTTCAGTGAGGGGTGTGGGACATAACAGTGTTTCAGTGAGGGGTGTGGGATATATCAGTGTTTCAGTGAGGGGTGTGGGACATAACAGTGTTTCAGTGAGGGGTGTGGGACATAACAGTGTTTCAGTGAGGGGTGTGGGATATATCAGTGTTTCAGTGAGGGGTGTGGGATATATCAGTGTTTCAGTGAGGGGTGTGGGACATAACAGTGTTTCAGTGAGGGGTGTGGGATATATCAGTGTTTCAGTGAGGGGTGTGGGATATATCAGTGTTTCAGTGAGGGGTGTGGGACATAACAGTGTTTCAGTGAGGGGTGTGGGACATAACAGTGTTTCAGTGAGGGGTGTGGGACATAACAGTGTTCCAGTGAGGGGTGTGGGATATATCAGTGTTTCAGTGAGGGGTGTGGGATATATCAGTGTTTCAGTGAGGGGTGTGGGATATATCAGTGTTTCAGTGAGGGGTGTGGGACATAACAGTGTTTCAGTGAGGGGTGTGGGATATATCAGTGTTTCAGTGAGGGGTGTGGGACATAACAGTGTTTCAGTGAGGGGTGTGGGACATAACAGTGTTTCAGTGAGGGGTGTGGGATATATCAGTGTTTCAGTGAGGGGTGTGGGACATATCAGTGTTTCAGTGAGGGGTGTGGGACATAACAGTGTTCCAGTGAGGGGTGTGGGGTATATCAGTGTTACAGTGAGGGGTGTGGGACATAACAGTGTCACAGTGAGGGGTGTGGGACATATCAGTGTTCCAGTGAGGGGTGTGGGATATAACAGTGTCACAGTGAGGGGTGTGGAACATATCAGTGTTTCAGTGAGGGGTGTGGGACATAACAGTGTTCCAGTGAGGGGTGTGGAACATATCAGTGTTTCAGTGAGGGGTGTGGGACATAACAGTGTTCCAGTGAGGGGCGTGGGACATAACAGTGTTCCAGTGAGGGGTGTGGGTTATATCAGTGTCACAGTGAGGGGTGTGGGACATATCAGTGTCACAGTGAGGGGTGTGGAACATATCAGTGTTTCAGTGAGGGGTGTGGGACATATCAGTGTTCCAGTGAGGGATGTGGGACATATCAGTGTTCCAGTGAGGGGTGTGGGACATATCAGTGTTCCAGTGAGGGGTGTGGGACATATCAGTGTTTCAGTGACGGGTGTGGGACATATCAGTTATCCAGTGAGGGGTGTGGGACATAACAGTGTTTCAGTGAGGGGTGTGGGACATAACAGTGTTTCAGTGAGGGGTGTGGGACATATCAGTTATCCAGTGAGGGGTGTGGGACATAACAGTGTTTCAGTGAGGGGTGTGGGATATATCAGTGTTTCAGTGAGGGGTGTGGGACATATCAGTGTTCCAGTGAGGGGTGTGGGATATAACAGTGTTTCAGTGAGGGGTGTGGGATATATCAGTGTTTCAGTGAGGGGTGTGGGACATAACAGTGTTTCAGTGAGGGGTGTGGGACATATCAGTTATCCAGTGAGGGGTGTGGGACATAACAGTGTTTCAGTGAGGGGTGTGGGATATATCAGTGTTCCAGTGAGGGGTGTGGGATATATCAGTGTTCCAGTGAGGGGTGTGGGACATAACAGTGTTTCAGTGAGGGGTGTGGGATATAACAGTGTTCCAGTGAGGGGTGTGGGACATATCAGTGTTCCAGTGAGGGGTGTGGGACATAACAGTGTTTCAGTGAGGGGTGTGGGATATAACAGTGTTCCAGTGAGGGGTGTGGGACATATCAGTGTTTCAGTGAGGGGTGTGGGATATAACAGTGTTCCAGTGAGGGGTGTGGGACATATCAGTGTTTCAGTGAGGGGTGTGGGACATATCAGTGTTTCAGTGAGGGGTGTGGGATATAACAGTGTTCCAGTGAGGGGTGTGGGACATATCAGTGTTCCAGTGAGGGGTGTGGGATATATCAGTGTTCCAGTGAGGGGTGTGGGACATAACAGTGTTTCAGTGAGGGGTGTGGGATATAACAGTGTTCCAGTGAGGGGTGTGGGACATATCAGTGTTTCAGTGAGGGGTGTGGGACATAACAGTGTCACAGTGAGGGGTGTGGAACATATCAGTGTCACAGTGAGGGGTGTGGGATATATCAGTGTTTCAGTGAGGGGTGTGGGACATAACAGTGTTTCAGTGAGGGGTGTGGGATATAACAGTGTCACAGTGAGGGGTGTGGGATATATCAGTGTTCCAGTGAGGGGTGTGGGACATAACAGTGTTCCAGTGAGGGGTGTGGGACATATCAGTGTTTCAGTGAGGGGTGTGGGATATATCAGTGTTTCAGTGAGGGGTGTGGGACATATCAGTGTCACAGTGAGGGGTGTGGGACATATCAGTGTTCCAGTGAGGGGTGTGGGACATATCAGTGTTCCAGTGAGGGGTGTGGGACATAACAGTGTTTCAGTGAGGGGTGTGGGATATAACAGTGTTTCAGTGAGGGGTGTGGGACATAACAGTGTTCCAGTGAGGGGTGTGGGACATAACAGTGTTTCAGTGAGGGGTGTGGGATATAACAGTGTTTCAGTGAGGGGTGTGGGACATATCAGTGTTCCAGTGAGGGGTGTGGGACATAACAGTGTTCCAGTGAGGGGTGTGGGACATAACAGTGTTTCAGTGAGGGGTGTGGGATAAAACAGTGTTTCAGTGAGGGGTGTGGGACATAACAGTGTTTCAGTGAGGGGTGTGGGATATAACAGTGTTTCAGTGAGGGGTGTGGGACATAACAGTGTTCCAGTGAGGGGTGTGGGACATAACAGTGTTTCAGTGAGGGGTGTGGGATATAACAGTGTTTCAGTGAGGGGTGTGGGACATAACAGTGTTTCAGTGAGGGGTGTGGGACATATCAGTGTTTCAGTGAGGGGTGTGGGACATAACAGTGTTTCAGTGAGGGGTGTGGGACATAACAGTGTTTCAGTGAGGGGTGTGGGATATATCAGTGTTTCAGTGAGGGGTGTGAGATATATCAGTGTTTCAGTGAGGGGTGTGGGATATATCAGTGTTTCAGTGAGGGGTGTGGGACATAACAGTGTTTCAGTGAGGGGTGTGGGACATAACAGTGTTTCAGTGAGGGGTGTGGGATATATCAGTGTTTCAGTGAGGGGTGTGGGACATAACAGTGTTTCAGTGAGGGGTGTGGGATATATCAGTGTTTCAGTGAGGGGTGTGGGACATAACAGTGTTTCAGTGAGGGGTGTGGGACATAACAGTGTTTCAGTGAGGGGTGTGGGATATATCAGTGTTTCAGTGAGGGGTGTGGGATATATCAGTGTTTCAGTGAGGGGTGTGGGACATAACAGTGTTTCAGTGAGGGGTGTGGGATATATCAGTGTTTCAGTGAGGGGTGTGGGATATATCAGTGTTTCAGTGAGGGGTGTGGGACATAACAGTGTTTCAGTGAGGGGTGTGGGACATAACAGTGTTTCAGTGAGGGGTGTGGGACATAACAGTGTTCCAGTGAGGGGTGTGGGATATATCAGTGTTTCAGTGAGGGGTGTGGGATATATCAGTGTTTCAGTGAGGGGTGTGGGATATATCAGTGTTTCAGTGAGGGGTGTGGGACATAACAGTGTTTCAGTGAGGGGTGTGGGATATATCAGTGTTTCAGTGAGGGGTGTGGGACATAACAGTGTTTCAGTGAGGGGTGTGGGACATAACAGTGTTTCAGTGAGGGGTGTGGGATATATCAGTGTTTCAGTGAGGGGTGTGGGACATATCAGTGTTTCAGTGAGGGGTGTGGGACATAACAGTGTTCCAGTGAGGGGTGTGGGACATAACAGTGTTTCAGTGAGGGGTGTGGGACATATCAGTGTTCCAGTGAGGGGTGTGGGATATAACAGTGTCACAGTGAGGGGTGTGGAACATATCAGTGTTTCAGTGAGGGGTGTGGGACATAACAGTGTTCCAGTGAGGGGTGTGGAACATATCAGTGTTTCAGTGAGGGGTGTGGGACATAACAGTGTTCCAGTGAGGGGCGTGGGACATAACAGTGTTCCAGTGAGGGGTGTGGGTTATATCAGTGTCACAGTGAGGGGTGTGGGACATATCAGTGTCACAGTGAGGGGTGTGGAACATATCAGTGTTTCAGTGAGGGGTGTGGGACATATCAGTGTTCCAGTAAGGGATGTGGGACATATCAGTGTTCCAGTGAGGGGTGTGGGATATATCAGTGTCACAGTGAGGGGTGTGGGATATATCAGTGTTGCAGTGAGGGGTGTGAGATATATCAGTGTTGCAGTGAGGGGTGTGAGATATATCAGTGTTGCAGTGAGGGGTGTGAGATATATCAGTGTTGCAGTGAGGGGTGTGGGATATATCAGTGTTGCAGTGAGGGGTGTGAGATATATCAGTGTTGCAGTGAGGGGTGTGGGATATATCAGTGTTGCAGTGAGGGGTGTGGGATATATCAGTGTTGCAGTGAGGGGTGTGGGATATATCACTGTTGCAATGAGGGGTGTGGGATATATCAGTGTTGTAGTGAGGGGTGTGGGGTGTATCAGAGTTTTATAGTGAGGAGAGTGGGGCATGTCTGAGTGTTAGTGAGGGGTGTGGGATATATCAGTGTTGCAGTCAGGGGTGTGGGGTTAACCAGAGTGTTACAGTCAGGGGTGTGGGATATATCAATGTTGCAGTGAGGGGTGTGGGATATATCGGAGTGTTACAATGAGGGATATGTGGTATATCAGTGTTACAGTGATGGTTGGAGTGCTGTTATGACCGAGACGGGAGTAATGCACTGTTAATTCAGTCCCACTACTCCACAGGTACAGCATATTAGTAAAGTTTCCCAATAGCGGAAAAATAGCCAAATTAATCACTTTATTTCTCTCCAGAATAAAGCATGCCAAATCAGTTTTCTTTCAACAACAAAATTAACTATTTATTAATAAAGTAAGTTTTAAATGATAATGAGATGAATTTATATGTATGAAATGATTTTCTAACTCCCTAATCTTCCTAACCCTCATGCACACACATATATTCAATTAACAACGGTTAACCGGGGGAAATGGTTATTGAATTTATGACAGTTTCTTAGAGATAATAAAATAACTGGGTTGTATCTTCTGGTAGTTTTTTTCTGGATCGGTGAGGTGTCGCAGAGTTGCATAGTCAGATGCCACTCACTGTCTCTCCAAGTAAATTTAATGAATAGTCTATGGTGGGTAAGTGTTCAAGGCAGCTCGTTTGCAGCAGGCATCACACAACTCTTATAGCAACAGGTCTATTTAAATTTTGAAGTGGCAGTCTAACAGTCGAAACTTTCTTGAGAGTTTAGGAACTTTCAAAAATACAAAAGTCAACAGTACTTAAGGAGCCTTCTCCACAGAGCACAGCAATTACAGAACTCACTCTACAGACAGCAATTCTTGAATGGAGGCAACAGCAACCTGCCACACCCGAAACATAGGCTTCCTTTCTCCAAAGCAGTGTGTCCACAGAGTGTAGCAACTCCTCTTTTCTCTGGGTCTCTTCCTCTCTCTTCAGGAAGGTCAAACCCTCACCTTAAATGTAGCACTTTTTCCCTTGAAATGCATGGAGCTTATTTTCAGTGAAAATAGTCTTTTTCTCTGGCCTCTCAGCAAATCACAGTTGCAGCCAGCTCACAGTACTCTCTCTCTCCTGTTTCACGGCAGAACTCAAATTAACAGTTTTTCCACAGGATTCTTAAGTTTCTGGTTGATTGGATACAAATTGCCCTGCAGCCTGGACTTTTCAAACATTAAACCTCTGTAGTTATTGTCCAGAGTTTTTTTTCAGTCTTAAAGGCACACAGACCTCCTAGTTTTTTTTAAAAAAGAAAACACTTTTATCTCCGCCCTTTGCGGAAAATTGAAAAAAAACATTTTAAACATATTTTTGCATTCATGTCCTCATTCACGCCACTAATATTTAACACAATTTTTTTGTACCATTGTTACTCATGTAATTCAACAAGATTAAACTCATGACAAAGCATCGGCGATAACATTGTTTTTTCCTGAAATGTGTAAAATTTTCAGGTGATCAGGTTGTAACAGTAAACTCCACAGAAATATTCCGGCATTTCGGTTTTAATTTTTTTACAAAGATTGTCCCATTCAGCCAACTGTAACCTTCCAAACATCGTCTCTCAGTTGTTTTTTGTTTTCCTTCCAAGTGTCCCAATAGACCAGCACCTCAGCAAGGTAAACTGCACAGTTTGCAACACTGGGTTCTCTGAACTTGAGAGATTTCTCAAGTATTCATTAACCTGTGTGGTATCACTTCAAACTGAAAAACCCTGTCCAGTCGACCACAAACTGGGAAGTTCTGAGGAACAAAGGGACCTTGGCGTGTTTGTCCATAGATCTCTGAAGGCAGAAGGGCAGGTTAATAGGGTGGTGAAAAAGACATATGGGACACTTGCCTTTATCAATCGAGGCATAGATTACAAAAGCAGGGAGGTCATGTTGAAGTTGTACAGAACTTTGGTAAGGCCACAGCTGGAGTACTGTGTGCAATTCTGGTCGCCACATTATAGGAAGGATGTGATTGCATCGGAGGGGGTGCAGAGGCGATTCACCAGGATGTTGCCTGGGATGGAACATTTAAGCTATGAAGAGAGGTTGGATAGGCTTGGGTTGTTTTCGCTGGAGCAGGGAAGACTGAGGGGTGACCTGATCGAGGTGTACAAGATTATGAGGGGCATGGACAGGGTGGATAGGGAGCAGCTGTTCCCCTTAGTTGAAGGGTCAGTTACGAGGGGTCACAGGTTTAAGGTGAGGGGCGGGAGGTTTAAGGGGGATTTGAGGAAGACCTTTTTTACCCAGAGGGTGGTGACATTCTGGAATGCCCTGCCTGGGAGTGTGGTTGAGGCGGGTTGCCTCACATCCTTTAAAAAGTACCTAGATGAGCACTTGGCACGTCAGAACATTCAAGGCTATGGGCCAAGTGCTGGCAAATGGGATTAGGTAGACAGATCAGGTGTCTTTAATGCATCGGTGCAGACTCGATGGGCCGAAGGGCCTCTTCTGCACTGTATTATTCTGTGATTCTGAACTGATTCTTCCTTATCATGGGGTGTCAAAGGACAGTATCCCTTCAACAAATTTATGTCTGTAAGGCACTTGGTGCTGCCCACTCTGTCAATACAGTCTTCGAAACAAGGAATTGGGTAGAATTGCCTTTGTTACTGCATTGACTTTTCTGTAGTCAAGTTGACCCATCAGGATTAGGCACTAACACTATTGGTGAACTCCAGATGCTTTGACTAGGTTCAATTAAGTTGTTTTCCAGCATGTATTGGATTTCTGATTTTACCTGGGCCTGTTTATCTGGACTTGAGAGGTCAGGATGCTGTTGTAAAGGAACGGATTCCCCTACATCCACACCATGTGTGGCGAAGGTTGTCCATCCTGGCTTATCCCTACAGACCCTTTTAAATGCTGTGAGTAGCCTTGTTGGGTCTCCTCATTGTTCTGCATCTAAGTACAAAAGTATATGGATTTCAGTAAGGCGTTTGATAAGGTTCCCCACGGTAGGCTATTGCAGAAAATACGGAAGTATGGGGTTGAAGGTGATTTAGAGCTTTGGATCAGAAATTGGCTAGCTGAAAGAAGACAGAGGGTGGTGGTTGATGGCAAATGTTCATCCTGGAGTTTAGTTACTAGTGGTGTACCGCAAGGATCTGTTTTGGGGCCACTGCTGTTTGTCATTTTTATAAATGACCTGGAAGAGGGTGTAGAAGGGTGGGTTAGTAAATTTGCAGATGACACTAAGGTCGGTGGAGTTGTGGATAGTGCCGAAGGATGTTGTAGGGTACAGAGGGACATAGATAGGCTGCAGAGCTGGGCTGAGAGATGGCAAATGGAGTTTAATGCGGAAAAGTGTGAGGTGATTCACTTTGGAAGGAGTAACAGGAATGCAGAGTACTGGGCTAATGGGAAGATTCTTGGTAGTGTAGATGAGCAGAGAGATCTTGGTGTCCAGGTACATAAATCCCTGAAAGTTGCTACCCAGGTTAATAGGGCTGTTAAGAAGGCATAGAACATAGAACATAGAAAAATACAGCACAGAACAGGCCCTTCGGCCCACGACGTTGTGCCGATCCTTTGTCCTCTGTCAAGGACAATTTAATCTATACCCCATCATTCTCCTTTATCCATATACCTATCTAAAAGCCGTTTGAAAGTCCCTAAAGTTTCTGACTCAACAACTTCCCCAGGCAAGGCATTCCATGCCCCGACCACTCTCTGGGTAAAGAACCTTCCCCTGACATCCCCCTTATATCTCCCACCCTTCACCTTAAATTTATGACCCCTTGTAACGCTTTGCTCCACCCGGGGAAAAAGTTTCTGACTGTCTACCCTATCTATTCCCCTGATCATCTTATAAACCTCTATCATGTCACCCCTCATCCTTCTCCGTTCTAATGAGAAGAGGCCTAGAATGTTCAGCATATGGTGTGTTAGCTTTTATTAGTAGGGGGATCGAGTTTCGGAGCCACGAGGTCATGCTGCAGCTGTACAAAACTCTGGTGAGACCGCACCTGGAGTATTGCGTGCAGTTCTGGTCACCGCATTATAGGAAGGATGTGGAAGCTTTGGAAAGGGTGCAGAGGAGATTTACTAGGATGTTGCCTGGTATGGAGGGAAGGTCTTACGAGGAAAGGCTGAGGGACTTGAGGTTGTTTTCGTTGGAGAGAAGGAGGAGGAGAGGTGACTTAATAGAGACAAAGAACAAAGATAATTACAGCACAGGAACAGGCCCTTCGGCCCTCCATGCCTGCGCCGATCCAGATCCTCTCTCTAAACATGTCGCCTATTTTCTAAGGTTCTGTATCTCTCTTCTTCCTGCCCATTCATGTATCTGTCTAGATACATCTTAAAAGACTCCATCGTGCCCGCATCTACCACCTCCGCTGGCAATGCGTTCCAGGTGCCCACCACCCTCTGCGTAAAGAACTTTCCACGCATATCCCCCCTAAACTTTTCCCCTTTCACTTTGAACTCGTGTCCTCTAGTAATTGAAACCCCCACTCTGGGAAAAAGCTTCTTGCTATCCACCCTGTCTATACCTCTCATGATTTTGTACACCTCAATCAGGTCCCCCCTCAACCTCCGTCTTTCTAATGAAAATAATCCTAATCTACTCAACCTCTCTTCATAGCTAGCGCCCTCCATACCAGGCAACATCCTGGTGAACCTCCTCTGCATCCTCTCCAAAGCATCCACATCCTTTTGATAATGTGGCGACCAGAACTGCACGCAGTATTCCAAATGTGGCCGAACCAAAGTCCTATACAACTGTAACATGACCTGCCAACTCTTGTACTCAATGCCCCGTCCGATGAAGGAAAGCATGCCATATGCCTTCTTGACCACTCTATTTACCTGCGTTGCCTACTTCAGGGAACAGTGGACCTGAACACCCAAATCTCTCTGGACATCAATTTTCCCCAGGACTTTTCCATTTACTGTATAGTTCACTCTTGAATTGGATCTTCCAAAATGCATCACCTCGCATTTGCCCTGATTGAACTCCATCTGCCATTTCTCTGCCCAACTCTCCAATCTATCTATATTCTGCTGTATTCTCTGACAGTCCCCTTCACTATCTGCTACTCCACCAATCTTAGTGTCGGCTGCAAACTTGCTAATCAGACCACCTATACTTTCCTCCAAATCATTAATGTATATCACAAACAACAGTGGTCCCAGCACGGATCCCTGTGGAACACCACTGGTCACACGTCTCCATTTTGAGAAACTCCCTTCCACTGCTACTCTCTGTCTCCTGTTGCCCAGCCAGTTCTTTATCCATCTAGCTAGTACACCTTGGACCCCATGCGCCTTCACTTTCTCCATCAGCCTACCATGGGGAACCTTATCAAACGCCTTACTGAAGTCCATGTATATGACATCGACAGCCCTTCCCTCATCAATCAACTTTGTCACTTCCTCAAAGAATTCTATTAAGTTGGTAAGACATGACCTTCCCTACACAAAACCATGTTGCCTATCACTGATGAGCCCATTTTCTTCCAAATGGGAATAGATCCTATCCCTCAGTATCTTCTCCAGCAGCTTCCCTACCACTGACGTCAGGCTCACCGGTCTATAATTACCTGGATTATCCCTGCTACCCTTCTTAAACAAGGGGACAACATTAGCAATTCTCCAGTCCTCCGGGACCTCACCCGTGTTTAAGGATGCTGCAAAGATATCTGTTAAGGCCCCAGCTATTTCCTCTCTCGCTTCCCTCAGTAACCTGGGATAGATCCCATCCGGACCTGGGGACTTGTCCACCTTAATGCCCTTTAGAATACCCAACACTTCCTCCCTCCTTATGCCGACTTGACCTAGAGTAATCAAACATCTGTTCCTAACCTCAACATCCGTCATGTCCCTCTCCTCGGTGAATACCGATGCAAAGTACTCGTTTAGAATCTCACCCATTTTCTCTGACTCCACGCATAACATTCCTCCTTTGTCCTTTAGTGGGCCAATCCTTTCTCTAGTTACCCTCTTTCTCCTTATATATGAATAAAAGGCTTTGGGATTTTCCTTAACCGTGTTTGCTAAAGATATTTCATGACCCCTTTTAGCCCTCTTAATTCCTCGTTTCAGATTGGTCCTACATTCCCGATATTCTTTCAAAGCTTCGTCTTTCATCAGCCGCCTAGACCTTATGTATGCTTCCTTTTTCCTCTTAGCTAGTCTCACAATTTCACCTGTCATCCATGGTTCCCTAATCTTGCCATTTCTATCCCTCATTTTCACAGGAACATGTCTCTCCTGCACGCTAATCAACCTCTCTTTAAAAGCCTCCCACATATCACATGTGGATTTACCTTCAAACAGCTGCTCCCAATCTGCATTTCCCAGCTCCTGCTGAATTTTGGGATAGTTGGCCTTCCCCCAATTTAGCACTCTTCCTTTGGGACCACTCTCGTCTTTGTCCATGAGTATTTTAAAGCTTACGGAATTGTGATCACTATTCCCAAAGTAGTCCCCTACTGAAACTTCAACAACCTGGCCGGGCTCATTCCCCAACACCAGGTCCAGTATGGCCCCTTCCCGAGTTGGACTATTTACATACTGCTCTAGAAAACCCTCCTGGATGCTCCTTACAAATTCTGCTCCATCTGGACCTCTAACACTAAGCGAATCCCAGTCAATGTTGGGAAAATTAAAATCTCCTATCACCACCACCCTGTTGCTCCTACATCTTTCCATAATCTGTTTACATATTTGTACCTCTATCTCACGCTCGCTGTTGGGAGGCCTGTAGTACAGCCCCAACATTGTTACTGCACCCTTCCTATTTCTGAGTTCTGTCCATTTTGCCTCACAGCTCGAGTCCTCCATAGTGCCCTCCTTCAGCACAGCTGTGATATCCTCTTTGACCAGTAATGCAACTCCTCCACCCCTTTTACCTCCCTCTCTATCCCGCCTGAAGCATCGATATCCTGGGATATTTAGTTGCCAATCACGCCCTTCCCTCAACCAAGTCTCAGTAATAGCAATAACATCATACTCCCAAGTACTAATCCAAGCCCTAAGTTCATCTGCCTTACCTACTACACTTCTTGCATTAAAACAAATGCACCTCAGACCACCAGTCCCTTGATATTCATCATCTGCTCCCTGCCTGCTCTTCCCCTTAGTCACACTGACTTCATTATCTAGTTCCTTACAGGCTTTTGTTACTACCTCCTTACTGTCAACTGACCTCAATTGGTTCCCATCCCCCTGCCACATTAGTTTAAACCCTCCCCAACAGCGTTAGCAAAAGCACCTCCAAGGACATTGGTTCCAGTCCGGCCCAGGTGTAGACCGTCCAATTTGTAATAGTCCCACCTCCCCCAGAACCGGTCCCAATGTCCCAAAAATCTGAACCCCTCCTTCCTGCACCATCTCTCAAGCCACGCATTCATCCTGACTATTCTTTCATTTTTACTCTGACTATCACGTGGCACTGGTAGTAATCCTGAGATTACTACCTCTGAGGTCCCACTTTTTAAACTTGGCTCCTAACTCCCTAAACTCTGCTTGTAGGACCTCATCCCGTTTTTTACCTATATCATTAGTGCCTATGTGCACAATGACAACTGGCTGTTCACCCTCCCCCTTTAGAATGTTCTGCAGCCGATCTGAGACGTCCCTGACCCGTGCACCTGGGAGGCAACATACCATTCGGGAGTCTCGTTTTCGACCACAGAACCGCCTATCTACTCCCCTTACAATCGAATCCCCTACGACTATAGCCCTTCCACTCTTTTTCCCGCCCTTCTGAACAGCAGAGCCAGCCACGGTGCCATGGACCTGGCTACTGTTGCCTTCCCCTGGTGAGCCATCTCCCTCAACAGTATCCAAAACGGTATACTTGTTTTGGAGGGAGATGACCGCAGGGGACACCTGCACTGCCTTCCTGCTCTTTCTCTGCCTTTTGGTCACCCATTCCCTTTCTCCCTCAGCAATCCTAATCTGCGGTGTGACCAATTCACTAAACGTGCTATCCACGACCTCCTCAGCATCGCGCATGCTCCAAAGTGAGTCCATCCGCAGCTCGAGAGCCGTCATGCGGTCTAACAAGAGCTGCAGCTGGACACACTTCCTGCACGTGAAGGAGTCAGGGTCATCAGCCATGTCCCTGAGCTCCCACATTGAGCAAGAGGAGCATGATACGGGTCTGAGATCTCCTGCCATTTTTAATCTTAAGTTTAAACTTAGTTAAATGAAAAAGGAACGAAAAGTTTTTACCAATCACAATAAAACCAGAGAAATCGAAAAAGCCTTACCTTATAAACACCCCACCGAGTCCTTTTTTTTTGGTTAGAGGAGGAGGGCGGGTGGGAGACACGACAAGTGTGGTGTCTCGGGTTCAGAAACCGCCCAAATATATAGTGTTTTACTTACCCAGCAGCCCCCTGGCCTCCGCCGAAAAACAAAAGGAAATTAAATTTACTTTCAAACTGACTTTCCCAGCTGCTCACTCGCTCACACTCTGCTCCCGAAAAAGCTGCTGCACTGAAAAAAAAGACATATCAGACAATCAGAGGGTTAGATAGGGTGGATAGTGAGAGTCTTTTTCCTCGGATGGTGATGGCAAACACGAGGGGACATAGCTTTAAGTTGAGAGTTGATAGATATAGGACAGATGTGAGAGGTAGTTTCTTTACTCAGAGAGTAGTAGGGGCGTGGAACGCCCTGCCTGCAACAGTAGTAGACTCGCCAACTTTAAGGGCATTTAAGTGGTCATTGGATAGACATATGGATGTAAATGGAATAGTGTAGGTCAGATGGTTTCACAGGTCGGCGCAACATTGAGGGCCGAAGGGCCTGTCCTGCGCTGTAATGTTCTAATTCTAATTCATGTTGTCCAATTTTCCTCGCCATTCTGTATTCGCTAATTAGAGAGGAGGAAGTTCAATCTCAGAATTGTCTAGGCCTCCTTCTGCCTCAGCCTCGTTATCCCTTTCATTCTTATCTGTCCCTGTTACCTGACATACCTGCACTGGCTTATCCTCCTCCCTGTGATAATATTGCTTTAATATATTGATATGTAACCAGCATGTCGTTGGCACCAGCTAGACCTCATTGTCACAAGGCGAGCCGCCTTAAACAGTGTTCAAATCACACGCAGCTTCCACAGTGTGGACTGCGACACCGAACACTCCCTGGTGTGCAGCAAGGTTAGACTCAAACCAAAGAAGTTGCATCATTCCAAGCAGAAGGGCCACCCACGCATCAACACGAGCAGAATTTCTCACCCACAGCTGTTACAAAAATTTCTAAATTCACTTGAAAAAGCCCTTCAAAACACTCCCACAGGGGATGCAGAGACCAAGTGGGCCCACATCAGAGACGCCATCTATGAGTCAGCTTTGACCACCTACGGCAAAAGTGCGAAGAGAAATGCAGACAGGTTTCAATCTCATAATGAAGAGCTGGAACCTGTCATAGCCGCTAAGCGCATTGCACTGTTGAACTACAAGAAATCCCCCAGCGAGTTAACATCCGCAGCACTTAAAGCAGCCAGAAGTACTGCACAAAGAACAGCCAGGCGCTGCGCAAGTGACCACTGGCAACACCTATGCAGTCATATTCAGCTGGCGTCAGACACCGGAAACATCAGAGGAATGTATGATGGCATTAAGAGAGCCCTTGGGCCAACCATCAAGAAGATCACCCCCCTCAAATCTAAATCAGGGGACATAATCACTGACCAACGCAAACAGATGGACCGCTGGGTTGAGCACTACCTAGAACTGTACTCCAGGGAGAATGCTGTCACTGAGACTGCCCTCAATGCAGCCCAGCCTCTACCAGTCATGGATGAGCTGGACATACAGCCAACCAAATCGGAACTCAGTGATGCCATTGATTCTCTAGCCAGCGGAAAAGCCCCTGGGAAGGACAGCATTACCCCTGAAATAATCAAGAGTGCCAAGCCTGCGATACTCTCAGCACTACATGAACTGCTATCCCTGTGCTGGGACGAGGGAGCAGTACCCCAGGACATGCGCGATGCCAACATCATCACCCTCTATAAAAACAAAGGTGACCGCGGTGACTGCAACAACTACCGTGGAATCTCCCTGCTCAGCATAGTGGGGAAAGTCTTTGCTCGAGTCGCTCTGAACAGGCTCCAGAAGCTGGACGAGCGCGTCTACCCTGAGGCACAGTGTGGCTTTCGTGCAGAGAGATCGTCCGTTGTCATGCTGTTCTCCCTTCGTCAGATACAGGAGAAATGCCGCGAACAACAGATGCCCCTCTACATTGCTTTCATTGATCTCACCAAAGCCTTTCACCTCGTCAGCAGACGTGGTCTCTTCAGACTACTAGAAAAGATTGGATGCCCACCAAAGCTACTAAGTATCATCACCTCATTCCATGACAATATGAAAGGCACAATTCAACATGGCGGCACCTCATCAGAGCCCTTTCCTATCCTGAGTGGCGTGAAACAGGGCTGTGTTCTCGCACCCACACTATTTGGGATTTTCTTCTCCCTGCTGCTCCCACATGCGTTCAAGTCCTCTGAAGAAGGAATTTTTCTCCACACAAGATCAGGGGGCAGGTTGTTCAACCATCTTTGCTGCCTCCGGAGAATACTTGGCATCAGGTGGCAGCACCGTATCTCCAACACAGAAGTCCTCGAGGCGGCCAACATCCCCAGCTTCTCCACACTACTGAGTCAGCTGCGCTTGAGATGGCTTGGCCATGTGAACTGCATGGAAGATGGCAGGATCCCCAAGGACACATTGTACAGCGAGCTCGCCACTGGTATCAGACCCACCAGCCGTCCATGTCTCCGCTTTAAAGACGTCTGCAAACACGACATGATGTCCTGTGACATTGATCACAAGTCGTGGGAGTCAGTTGCCAGCGTTCGCCAGAGCTGGCGGGCAGCCATAAAGGCGGGGCTAAAGAGTGGCGAGTTGAAGAGACTTAGCAGTTGGCAGGAAAAAAGACAGAAGTGCAAGGGGAGAGCCAACTGTGTAACAGCCCCGACAAACAAATTTCTCTGCAGCACCTGTGGAAGAGACTGTCACTCTAGAATTGGCCTTTAGAGCCACTCCAGGCGCTGCTTCACAAACCACTGACCACCTCCAGGCGCTTACCCATTGTCTCTCGAGATAAGGAGGCCAAAGAAGAAGATATTGATATGACACAAACAAGTTTTCTTCCGGCGATCTGGGGTGTCAATCAAGTAATCTACCTTACCCACTCTTTTGATAACTCTATACGGACCACTGAACCCCACTTTTAATGGTTCACCCTGTAAAGGTAATAATACTAATAATTCATCCTCTGGTTGAAAATTTCGGGTCTTCGTGTTCTTGTCCGCCCATTTTTTCATTGTGGTTTGAGATGCTTTAAGGTGTTCCTGAGCACTTTGCCAGCTTTCGTGAGCCTTTCCCAGAACACGGATACATAGTCTAGTATCGAAGATTCATTGCTTTGTTGAAGAACCTGTCTTTGATGAATTTTAGAGGACCTATTATTTCATGTCCATAATCCAATTCAAAAGGACTGAAGCCTGTAAACTCATTCAGTGAGTCTCTGGCGGCAAATAAAAGAAAGTTCAGTCCTGGATCCCAGTCATGCGAATATTCGAGACAGTATGTTCTAATCGTCGTTTTGAGAGTCTGATGAAATCTCTCTAAAGCTCCCTGTGACTGTGGGTGATATGCTGAAGATTTCAACTGTCTAATCCCCAAATTGCCCATGACTTCTTGTAATATCCCAGACATGAAATTAGAACCTTGATCTAATTTAACTTCAAATGAAGCTTTATGGGTAGAGTTTAGGAATAAAAAAGGAACAGCCACATTGTGAGGTGTTTATTATAGACCCCCAGATAGTCAGCTGGAAATTGAGGAGCAAATATATGCGCCATTTGCAGAGGTGTGTAAAAATAATAACAGGGTAATTAGAATAAAAGCAAAATACTGCAGATGCTGGAAATCTGAAATAAAAACAAGAAATGCTGGAACCACTCAGCAGGTCTGGCAGCATCTGTGAAAAGAGAAGCAGAGTTAACGTTTCAGGTCAGTGACCCTTCTTCAGAACTGACAAATATTAGAAAAGTCACAGGTTATAAGCAAGTGAGGTGGGGGTGGGGCAAGAGATAACAAAGGAGGTGTAGATTGGACCAGGCCACATAGCTGACCAAAAGGACACGGAGCAAAGGTGAACAATATGTTAATGATGTGTTGAAAGACAAAGCATTAGTACAGATTAGGTGTTAATACACTGAATATTGAACAGCAGCAAGTGCAAACCTGAAAAAAATAGTGAGTAAGCAAACTGAACAAACTAAGATGAAATTAAATAAATGCAAAAAAAAAGATAGTAAAAAATGTAAAAAAGAATGTAAAAAGAAAGAAAAAAAAATCACTAAAAATGAAAGTAAAATGGGGGGCTGTCATGCTCTGAAATTATTGAACTCAATGTTCAGTCCGGCAGGCTGTAGTGTGCCTAATCGGTAAATGAGATGCTGTTCCTCGAGCTTGCGTTGATGTTCACTGGAACACTGCAGCAATCCCAGGACAGAGATGTGAGCACGAGAGCAGGGGGGAGTGTTGAAATGGCAAGCAACCGGAAGCTCAGGGTCCTGCTTGCAGACTGAGCGGAGATGTTCTGCAAAGCGGTCACCCAGTCTGCGCTTGGTCTCCCCAATGTAGAGGAGACCACATTGTGAGCAGCGAATACAGTATACTACATTGAAATAAGTACAAGTAAATCGCTGCTTCACCTGAAAGGAGTGTTTGGGGCCTGGGATAGTGAGGAGAGAGGAGGTAAATGGGCAGGTATTACACCTCCTGCGATTGCAGGGGAAGGTGCCCTGGGACGGGGACGAGGTGGTGGGGGTAATGGAGGAGTGGACCAGGGTGTCGCGGAGGGAACGATCACTTCGGAATGCTGACAAGGGAAGGGAGGGGAAGATGTGTTTGGTAGTGGCATCACGCTGGAGGTGGCGGAAATGGCGGAGGATGATCCTTTGGATATGGAGGCTGGTGGGGTGGAAAGTGAGGACAAGGGGAACCCTGTCACGGTTCTGGGAGGGAGGGGAAGGGGTGAGGGTAGAGGTGCGGGGAATGGGCCGGACACAGTTGAGGGCCCTGTCAACCACAGTGGGGGGAAATCCTCGGTTGAGGAAAAAGGAGGTCATATCAGAAGCACCGTCATGGAAGATAGCATCATCAGAGCAGATGCGTCGAAGACGGAGAAACTGGGAGAATGGAATACAGTCCTTACAGGAGGTAGGGTGTGAAGAAGTGTAGTCGAGGTAGCTGTGGGAGTCGGTGGGCTTATAATGGATATTGGTAGACAACCTATCCCCAGAGATGAAGACAGAGAAGTCGAGGAAGGGAAGGGAACTGTCAGCGATGGACCATGTAAAGGTGAGAGAAGGGTGGAAATTGGAAGCAAAGTTGATAAAGTTTTCTAGTTCGGGGCGGGAGCAGGAAACTGCACCGATACAGTCATCAATGTACCGGAAAAAGAGTTGGGGGAGGGGGCCTGAGTAGGACTGGAACAAAGAATGCTCGACATATCCCACAAAAAGACAGGCATAACTAGGACCCATGCGGGTACCCATAGCGACACCTTTTACTTGAAGGAAGTGCGTGGAGTTGAAGGAGAAGTTGTTCAATGTGAGAACAAGTTCAGCCAGGCGGAGGAGGGTGGTGGTGGATGGGGACTGGTTGGGCCTCTGTTCCAGGAAGAAGTGGAGAGCCCTCAAACCATCCTGGTGGGGGATGGAGGTGTAGAGCGATTGGACGTCCATAGTGAAGAGGAGGCGGTTGGGACCAGGAAACTGGAAATTGTCAAAATGGGGTAATTATATTAGGTGATTTCAACTTTCCCAACATTAATTGGGATAGTCATCGTGTTAAGGGCTTAGATGGAGTGGAGTTCTTAAAATGTATGCAGGAGAACTTTTTAGCTCAATATGTAGAGCATCCAACAAGGGAGGGTGCAGTGCTGGACCTAATTCTGGGGATTGAAGCCGGACCATAACATGGTACAATTTAAGCTTGTTATGGAGAAAGAAATAGACAAGTTGCAAAAAAAGGTTTTGGATTGGGGGAGAGTGAATTTTAGTAAAATAAAGCAGGATCTGGCCAAGGTAGACTGGAAAGAGTCACTTGTTGGGAAATTTACAGAAGAGCAGTGGGGGGCATTCAAAAAGAAAATGGGGAGGGTACAGACCCAACATGTTCCCTCTAGTGTAATAGGTAGGGGCAACAAGCCCAGAGAACCATGGATGACCAGAAACATTCAGGGTACGATGAGAAGGAAAAGAGAGGCTTTTAGCAAATACAAGGAGAGAAAATCAATGGAAGCATTAGTGGAGTACAGAAAGTGTTGGATGGAGCTTAAGAAAGCAATTAGGAGAGCAAAGAGGGGATATGGGAAAGCTCTGGCTGGTAAAAGTAGGGAAAATCCCAAGATATTCTATAAGTATATCAATGGGAAGAGGATAACCAGGGAAAGAGTAGGACCCATGTGGGACCAAGGGGGAAATCTGTGGGTGGAGCCAGAGGACATTGGTCGGGCGTTGAACGAATATTTCACATCTGTCTTCACCCAAGAGAATGAGGATGTAGATATGGAACTTGGAGAGAGAGACTGTGAGGTTCTTGAGCAAATTGTCACAGGGAGTGACAAGGTATTGGAGGTTTTGGCAGGCTTAAAAGTGGACAGATCTCCAGGTCCGGACGATTTGTGTCCCAGGATGCTGTGGGAGGTGAGGGTGGAGATTGCAGGGGCTCTGACCCTAATTTTTAATTCCTCTCTGGCCACGAGGGAGGTGCCCGAGGACTGGAGAACAGCTAATGAGTTCCCACTATTTAAGAAAGATTATAGAGATAAGCCAGGGAACTACAGACCAGTGAGTCTCATGTCAGTGGAAGGGAAATTATTGGAGAGAATTCTGAAGGAGAGAATCTATCACCACTTGGAGAGGCAAAATTTGATTAGGAATAGTCAGCATGGCTTTGTCAGAGGGAGGTCATGCCTCACAAATTTGATTGATTTTTTTGAGCATGTGACCAGGTGTGTAGATGAGGGTAGTGCAGTTGATGTAGTTTACATGGATTTCAGCAAAGCCTTTGACAAGGTCCCACATGGGAGACCTATCAAGAAAGCAAATGCACATGGGATACAAGGTAACTTGATAAGGTGGATTAAGAATTGGCTTTGCTGTAGGAGACAGAGAGTGATGACAGACGGCTGTTTTAGTGACTGGAAGCCAGTGTCCAGTGGCGTACCACAGGGATCTGTGCTGGGTCCCCTATTGTTTGTCATTTATATAAACGACATAGATGACTATGTGGGGGGTAGGATCAGTAAGTTCACGGATGACACAAAGATTGGCCGAGTGGTTAACAGTGAGGTGGAGTGTCTTGGATTACAGGAAGATATAGACGGGATGGTCAAATGGGCAGAAAAGTGGCTGATGGAATTTAACCCTGAAAAGTGTGAGGTGATACACTTTGGAAGGAGTAATGTGACATGGAAGTATTCAATGAATGGCCTGACACTGGGAAGTTCTGAGGAACAAAGGGACCTTGGCGTGTTTGTCCATAGATCTCTGAAGGCAGAAGGGCAGGTTAATAGGGTGGTGAAAAAGGCATATGGGACACTTGCCTTTATCAATGGAGGTATAGATTACAAAAGCAGGGAGGTCATGTTGGAGTTGTACAGAACTTTGATAAGGCCACAGCTGGAGTACTGTGTGCAATTCTGGTCACCACATTATAGGAAGGATGTGATTGCACTGGAGGGGGTGCAGAGTCAATTCACCAGGATGTTGCCTGGGATGGAACATTTAAGCTATGAAGAGAGGTTGGATAGGCTTGGGTTGTTTTCGCTGGAGCAGAGAAGACTGAGGGGTGACCTGATCGAGATGTACATGATTATGAGGGGCATGGACAGGGTGGATAGGGAGCAGCTGTTCCCCTTAGTTGAAGGGTCAGTTACGAGGAGACGCAAGTTTAAGGTGAGGGGCAGGAGGTTTAAGGGGGATTTGAGGAAGACCTTTTTTACCCAGAGGGTGGTGACGGTCTGGAATGCCCTGCCTGGGAGGGTGGTAGAGGCAGGTTGCCTCACATCCTTTAAAAAGTACCTGGATGAGCACATGGCACGTCATAACATTCAAAGCTATGGGCCAAGTGCTGGCAAATGGGATTAGGTAGACAGGTCAGGTGTTTTAATGCATCGGTGCAGACTCGATGGGCCGAAGGACCTCTTCTGCACTGTATTATTCTGTGATTCTGTGATTCTGTGATTCTGGTCTCCATATCTCATAAAGAATTGGGTTAACGTCTCTACTGCTACTTTAGCAGTAATTATCCTCAAGGAAATGTCCTATGGCAATCGAGTAGCCATATCCATGATAGTATGTATGTATTGATGTCCTGCTTTTGTTTTTGGCAAGGGTCCGACACCGTCTACTAATACCCTACTAAATGATTCCTTAATCACTGGTGTGGGAATTAGGGGTGCCGGTTTCATGGTAGGTTGCGGTTTTCCCACCACTTTGCGTGAATGACATGTCCTATAAAATTGCTTCACGTCCTTTGTAAGACCTGGCCAGTAATAATGTTGACTTCTATGTGATTTTGTCTTCTGAATCCCCCAATGTCCTGCTTGAGGAATTTCATTTGCTAACCTTAATAATTCCTGGTTATATTTAGGTGCAACCACTGTCTGTTGAACAACTGTCCAGTCTTTGTCCGCAGGTCTATGAGGTGGTCTCCATTTCCTCCTCAAAACCCCGTCTTCAATATAATAGCCTTTTGGAACTCCTTTCGCCTCAGCTTCTGTCAGAGCCGACTGTGCTATTCTATGTACCTTTTTTATTCATTCATGGGATGTGGGCGTCACTGGCCAGGCCAGCATTTATTGCCCATCCCTAATTGCCATTGAGAAGGTGGTGGTGAGCTGCCTTCTTGAACCGCTGCAGTCCATTTGGGGTAGGTACACCCACAGTGCTGTTAGGAAGGGAGTTCCAGGATTTTGACCCAGCGACAGTGAAGGAACAGCGATATAGTTCCAAGTCAGGATGGTGTGTGACTTGGAGGGGAACTTGCAGGTGGTGGTGTTGCCATGTATCTGCTGCCCTTTTCTACGTGGTAGAGGTTTGGAAGTTGCTGTCTGAGGAGTTGAGGTGCATTGCTGCAGTGCATCTTGTAGATGGTACACACTGCTGCCACTGTGCGTCGGTGGTGGAGGGAGTGAATGTTTGTAGATGGGGTGCCAATCAAGCAGGCTGCTTTGTCCTGGATGGTGTCGAGCTTCTTGAGTGTTGTTGGAGCTGCACCCATCCAGGCAAGTGGAGAGTATTCCATCACACTCCTGACTTGTGCCTTGTAGATGGTGGACAGGCTTTGGGGAGTCAGGAGGTGAGTTACTTGCCTCAGGATTCCTAGCCTCTGACCTGCTCTTGTAGCCATGGTATTTATATGGCTACTCCAGTTCAGTTTCTGGTCAATGGTAGCCCCTCGGATGTTGATAGTGGGGGGTTCAGCGAACCTAATGCCATTGAATGTCATGGGGAGATGGTTAAATTCTCTCTTGGTGGAGATGGTACTTGTGTGGCGCGAATGTTACTTGTCACTTATCAGCCCAAGTCTGGATATTGTCCAGGTCTTGCTGCATTTCTACATGGACTGCTTCAGTATCTGAGGAGTTGTGAATGGTACAGCGGAGGGCTTTCCCCCTGATTCCCATTGACCTCAGTTTTGCTCGGGCTACTTGATGCCATACTCAGTCAAATGCTGCCTTGATGTCAAGGGCAGTCACTCTCACCTCACCTCTTGAGTTCAGCTCTTTTGTCCATGTTTGAACCAAGGCTGTAATGAGGTCAGGAGCTGAGTGGCCTTGGCTGAACCCAAACTGAGTGTCACTGAGCAGGTTATTGCTAAGCAAGTGCCGCTTGATGGCACTGTTGATGACACCTTCCATCACTTTACTGATGATTGAGAGTAGACTGATGGGGCGGTAATTGGCCGGGTTGAATTTGTCCTACTTTTTGTGTACAGGACGTACCTGGGCAATTTTCCACATTGCAGGGTAGATGCCAGTGTTGTAACTGTACTGGAACAGCTTGACTAGGGGTGCGGCAAGTTCTGGAGCACAGGTCTTCAGTACTATTGCCGGAATATTGTCAGGGCCCATAGCCTTTGCAGTATCCAGTGCCTTCAGTCGTTTCTTGATATCACGCGGAGTGAATCGAATTGGCTGATAACTGACATCCGTGATGCTGGGATCTCCGGATCAGCTTCTTGTGCTGCAATTATGGAGGATTTGTTGAACATCACATCTGGATTATTCAAATCCCCAAATAAAGTTTCAGATACTCGGCTATCTGTTTGTGGGGCCAATTTTACCTCCGGCAATGGAACCTGTTTCGCCATTGTTCAGGTTACTACACACGCAGGAAATATTCCTGGAAGTTGGAGTGGCTGTCACCTATTATGTTCAGCTGAAACAGGCACAATGTTTGTTCATATTCTTTCTGTCTGCAAAGAACAGGTTCCTGTGTATTAGTATTTGTAGCTTCCAGAACGCACAAATGAGTAATGTGATATATGAATTTCAATGCCAGTGTGATGCCAGTGTGATGCTAGGTATATAGACCGTACGTCTCAAAGACTGATGGATGATATAAGTGACAGCCATTCGCTGGTTCATTCCTCAGGGCAATGCCTTGACTAATCAGAGTCAAACTGCCTGGTTTAAATTTCAAACAAAGCTTGGCTGTTAACTGTCAGTCACCGTAAACTGGTGCATTCTCCATGGCAACGCCTCTACCAATCAGGGTTCACTTGCCAACCAATCAGCACTCTCGTCTCATACAGTATAAGTTGTTGTTTCCCTTCCTTTGGTTATTCTTGCGGATTGTCCTGATGAGTGCAAGATGAAAAGCTTTGACAATATGCCTCTATTTTCAGCAATACTCAAGTTCTGTGCTACTAAACAACTAGTTAAAATCTTCAGCCTATCACCCACAGAACAGGGAGCTTTAGAAAGGTGCCATTAAACTCTCAAAACAATGATTAGAGCATACTTTCATGAATATCCCAATGATTGGGATAAAGGGCTAGACTTTCTTTTATTTGCCACTAGACTTTCACCGAATGAGTCTATAAATTTTAGTTCTTTCGAATTAGTTTACGGATGTGAAATAAGAGGTCCTCTAAAACTCATCAAAGACAGGTTCTTGGAACAAAGGAATGAATCTTTGGTACTAGACTACGTATCCGTGTTCTGAGAAAGGCTCACAAAAGCTTGCAATGTGGCTCAGGAACACCTTAAAGTATCCCAAACCACTATGGAAAGATGGGCAGACAAAAACGCAAAGACCTGAACTTTTCAACCAAGTGATGAAATATTAATATTATCATTACAGGGTGAACCATTAAAAGCACGGTTCGGTGGTCTGTTTAAAGTGGTCAAAAGAGTGGGTAAGATATATTATTTGATTGAAACCCCTGATCACTGGAAAAAGAATCAGCTGTGTCATATCGATATGTTAAAATAATCTCGCAGGGAGGAGGATAAGCCAGTACAGGTTTGTCAGGTAATGGCAACTGTTGAGAAGGAAAAGGATAGTGAGGATGAGGCAGAAGGAAGTCTGGACAATTCTCAAATTGAACTTCCTACTATCCAGTTAGCTAATACAGAATAGCTAGGAAAATTGGATAACATGCTTCCGTACTTAGATGCAGAACAACAAGAAGATCTAACAAGGCTACTCACAACATTTAAAAGAGTCTGTCGGGACAAGCCAGGATGTACAACCTTCGCCACACATGATGTGGATGTAGGGGAATCCGTTCCTTCAAAACAGCATCCTTATTGGTTAAGTCCAGAGAAACAGGCCCAAGTAAAAGCAGAAATCCAATACATGCTGGAAAACAACTTAATTGAACCTAGTCAAAGCAGCTGGAGTTCACCAATAGTCTTAGAGCCTAAACCTGATGGGTCAACCTGACTTTGCATAGACTACAGAAAGGTTAATGCAGTAACAAAGACAGACTCCTACCCAGTTCCTCACTTTGAAGACAGTCTTGAAAGATTGGGCAGTGCCATATTTCTTACAAAGATAGATTTGTTAAAGGGATACTGGCAAGTTCCTTTAACACCCCGAGCTAAAGAAATAGCAGCTTTTGTCACATCAGATGGTCTTTTACGGTGCTAAGTGATGCCATTCGGGCTAAAAAAATGTCCCAGCAACTTTTCAGAGACCAGTGAACCAAGTAGTAGCCAAGTGTTCCTAACTGTGTAGCATATCTTGATGATGTGCCAATATACAGTAGCACTTGGAAGGAACACTTAACACAGCTAGAAACTCTGTTTAAAAAATTATAAGCAGCTGATTTATTGGTAAATCTGGCAAAAAGTAAATTCACAAAAGCAAGAGTGACCTACCTTGGGCATATAGTGGGGCAAGGGCAAGTTTAGATTAGATTTAGATTAGAGATACAGCACTGAAACAGGCCCTTCGGCCCACCGAGTCTGTGCCGACCATCAACCACCCATTTATACTACACTAATCCCATATTCCTACCAAACATCCCCACCTGTCCCTATATTTCCCTACCACCTACCTACACTAGTGTCAATTTATAATGGTCAATTTACCTACCAACCTGCAAGTCTTTTGGCTTGTGGGAGGAAACCGGAGCACCCGGAGGAAACCCACGCAGACACAGGGAGAACTTGCAAACTCCACACAGGCAGTACCCAGAATTGAACCCGGGTCCCTGGAGCTGTGAGGCTGTGAGTGTTGCCAAGAATGGCAAAAGTACAAGCCTTAGTGGAGTTCCCTATCCCTAAGACTAAGCGTGAAATCATGAGATTTTTTGGGGATGTGCGGTTTCTACAGAAAGTTTATACCAAATGTTAGTGCTGTAGCTGCTCCACTAACCGATTTGCTACAGAAAAAGAAAACCAAGGTAGTGTGGTCAGGGGAATTCCAGGCATCTTTTGAGAAGCTTAAGGTAATTTTGAATAATGAACCAGTATTGGCTGCTTCAAATTTCGCTAAACCCTTCAAGGTAGCGATTGATGCTAGTGACCTGCAGGTTGGTGTAGTCCTGTTACAAAACGGTGAATCAAGCATAGAAAGGCCAGTGGGATACTTTTCCAAAAAACGGAATTACCACCAGAAAAAGTATTCCACAGTGGAAAAAGAAATGTTAGAAACATTGGTAGCTTTTAAACATTTTGAAGTATATCATAGAAAGAGGCCACTTGTCTGCCACGACTACAAAGAAACACTGATATAAAAAAGTAATTAGGAGATCGAAGAGGGGACATGAAAAATCACTGGCGGGCAAGATAAAGGAAAATCCTAAGGCGTTTATAAGTATATTAAGGGCAAGAGTATATTAAGGGAAAGAGTAGGGCCCATTAGGGACCAAAGTGGCAATCTGTGTGTGGAGCTGGAGGACATAGGTGAGGTTTTAAATGATTACTTTTCATCTGTGTTCACTATGGAGAAGGACGATGTAGGTGTAGAGATCAGGGAGGGGGATTGTGATATATTTGAACATATTAGCATTGAAAGGGAGGAAGTATTAGCTGTTTTAGCGGGCTTAAAAGTGGATAAATCCCCAGGCCCAGATGAGATGTATCCCAGGCTGTTATGTGAGGAAAGGGAGGAGATAGTGGGGACTCGGACACAAATTTTCAAATCCTCTCTGGCCACAGGAGAGGCACCAGAGGACTGGAGAAAAGCAAATGTGGTACCATTATTCAAGAAGGGTAGCAGGGATAAACCAGGTAATTACAGGCCGGTGAGTCTAACATCAGTGGTTGGGAAACTATTGGAAAAAATTCTGAGGGACAGGATTAATGTCCACTTGGAGAGGCAGGGATTAATCAGGGATAGTCAGTGTGGCTTTGTCAGGGGAAGATTGAATTTTTCGAGGAGGTGACTAGATATGTAGATGAAGGTAAAGCAGTTGATGTAGTCTACATGGACTTCAGTAAGGCTTTTGATAAGGTCCCACATGGGAGATTGGTTATGAAGGTAAGAGCCCATGGGATCCAGGGCAATTTGGCAAATTGGATCCAAAATTGGCTTAGTGGTAGGAGGCAGAGGGTGATGGTCAAGGGTTGTTTTTGCGAGTGGAAGCCTGGGACCAGTGGTTTACCACAGGGATCGGTGCTGGGACCCTTGCTGTTTGTAGTGTACATTAATGATTTAGACATGAATATAGGAGGTATGATCAGTTAGTTCGCAGATGACACAAAAATAGGTGGTGTTGTAAATAATTACAGGACAATATAGATGGGCTGGTAAGATGGGCGGAGTAGTGGCAAATGAGTTAAATGAGTAACAATGGTATGAAGCAAAGTTGTGTTAACTCGCAGTAGAGTGAATGAAAGGCATGTGTGCAAAAATATGTTTAACATTTTTTCAATCTGTTTTTACATTGTAATGAAAAGCAGTCAAGAATGGTGTTTCATTTTGCCAAGGGCGGAGGTATTACAAGAGTTGTTTTTGTCTTGGAACTTAGAATTCTGTGCGTGTTTTTAAAAACTGCGGAAAGGATTTTTCTCTCTTGACATTGATTGCTGAAGCTTGGTGAGTTTGAACTTGGTGGAGTGCACAGACTGCAAAGCACCTGTTTCCAAACAACTCATCAATGGAATGACAGGTCAAGATTTATGACTGTCATGTGACTGGATTGTTGAAGTAAGTTTCACTTTTGGATTGTGAAAAGATAAATGAACTGGACAAGGAGCAGGCAGGTTAAATCTGGCTGTGACCTGCCTGGAGACTGGAGAAAAAGACCTCTCTCTGTAAAGGAGACTTGCATCTCTTGAAAAGAAATCCTGCACTTGAAATGTGGCCGGGATCTGCCTGGAGAGAAGAAAAAGACCCGGAAAAAAAAAAAAAGAGTTGCTTCTCTCTGCTTTTCAGAGAAGAAACCCCTGTATATCAGAGGTAGCAGATTCCTACTGCCTCCAGTCTTTGAAGAATCCCTGCCTCAAAAGTGGTTCGTGTTGCCTCCTGTGTTTTGAGAGATCCTGAAATCTCAAGAAAGCTTCTACTGCTAGACTGCTGCTTCAAAACCCAAGCAGACCTGTTGCTACACCCTTTGCTGAAAGACCTGTGTGATGCCTGCTGCAGACAAATTGCCTTGAATGCCTAGCCATCACAAACTGTTCAACAATCTCACCTGGAGAGACGTTGGTGGCATCCAATTATTTGACTCTTGGAAACCTCACCTTACCGAAAACATCCTACTTTTTTTATTCATTCATGGGATGTGGGCGTTGCTGGCCAGGCCAGCATTTATTGCCCATCCCTAATTGCCCTTGAGAAGGTGGTGGTGAGCTGCCTTCTTGAACTGCTGCAGTCCATTTGGGGTAGGTACACCCACAGTGCTGTTAGGAAGGGAGTTCCAGGATTTTGACCCAGTGACAGTGAAGGAACAGCGATATAGTTCCAAGTCAGGATGGTGTGTGACTTGGAGGGGAACTTGCAGGTGGTGGTATTCCCATGCATTTTTAGTTTTTAGTTTTAATTTTAGAGATACAGCACTGAAACAGGCCCTTCGGCCCACCGAGTCTGTGCCGACCATCAACCACCCATTTATACTAATCCTACACTAATTCCATATTCCTACCACATCCCCACCTGTCCCTATATTTCCCTACCACCTACCTATACTAGGGGCAATTTATAATGGCTAATTTACCTATCAACCTGCAAGTCTTTTGGCAGTGGGAAGAAACCGGAGCACCCGGAGGAAACCCACGCAGACACAGGGAGAACTTGCAAACTCCACACAGGCAGTACCCAGAATTGACCCGGGTCGCTGGAGCTGTGAGGCTGCGGTGCTAACCACTGCGCCACTGTGCCGCCCCTTGTCCTTCTAGTTGGTAGAGGTTGCGGGTTTGGAAGGTGCTGTCTAAGGAGCCTTGGTGTGTTGCTGCAGTGCATCTTGTAGATGGTACACACTGCTGCCACTGTGCGTCAATGGTGGAGGGAGCGAATGTTTGTAGATGGGGTGCCAATCAAGTGGGCTGCTTTGTCCTGGATGGTGTCGAGCGTCTTGAGTGTTGTTGGAGCTGCACCCATCCAGGCAAGTGAAGAGTATTCCATCACACTCCTGACTTGTGCCTTGTAGATGGTGGACAGGCTTTGGGGAGTCAGGAGGTGAGTTACTCGCCGCAGGATTCCTAGCCTCTGACCTGTTCTTGTAGCCACGGTATTTATATGGCTACTCTAGTTCAGTTTCTGGTCAATGGTAGCCCCTGGGATGTTGATAGTACATGATAAATACATGATAAACACAATCATTTTAGTTTTTCCTTTTTATTCCTAAGAAACAGCAGTAAATGCAAAGAATCCTTTTTCCCGGTTAACCAGTTTTTGAATGTATGTGTGTGTGCATGAGGGCTAGGAAGAATAAGTATTTTTAAAAAATCTTTTCATATTTAGAGTTATCTCATTATTGTTTAAGACTTAGTTTATTAATAAATAGTTAAAGTTGTTGTTGTTTAAAGAAACCTGGTTTGCTGTGCTTTATTCTGGGGGACAAATAGAGTGTTTAATTTGGCTATTCTTTGGTCGGTGAAAAAACTTTCTTGATCTGCTGTGACCTGTGGAGTAGTGGGACTGAATTAACAGTGCATTACTCCCACCTCAGTCATAACAATATAAATGACTTGGATATTGGAATACAGAGTAGAATCTCAAAATTTGAGGATGATACCAAACTTGGAAGTGAGGCAAACAGTGAGGATGATATCAATCGACTGCAACAGGACATAGATAGGCTAGCACAGAGTTGTCCAACATAAGGCCCGCAGGCCAGGATCCGGCCCACCAAACATTTCCATCTGGCCCACGGAGGTAAACTGTTCCTGGGGCTGTTCCTCATCCTCGCCATGACTGGAGTTGAGAAATATCCCTTTGTCTTCTTCTTACAGAGCAGCCTTTTTAAAAACATCGCCCTGTCTGTTTCCCAGGCATCAGCTGCTGATATCAGTAACAGTCGTTTCACAACAGACTCAGGGTTTTCCGGCAGGTTCTGACTTTTTTTTTAAAAAGCCCACCAGAAAACCCCGAGTCTGTTGTGAAATGACTGTTCTCAATGTCAGCAGCTATTGGCTTGAAACTGACAGCAGGATGTTACTAAAACCGAAATGACAAACCATCTGCTGAGAGTTCCACTCTGCAGCTGTGTAAGAGAGATGGAGGAGAGACAGAGGGAAAGGGGGGAAGAGAGAGAGGGAGAGAAAGGGGGACAGAGAGAGAGAGAGAAAGGGGGACAGAGAGAGAGAGAGAAAGGGGGACAGAGAGAGAGAGAGGGAGAGAAAGGGGGACAGAGAGAGAGAGAGGGAGAGAAGGGGGGACAGAGAGAGAGAGAGGGAGAGAAAGGGGGACAGAGAGAGAGAAAGGGGGACAGAGAGAGAGAGAGAGAGGGAGAGAAAGGGGGACAGAGAGAGAGAGAGGGAGAGAAAGGGGGACAGAGAGAGAGAGAGGGAGAGAAGGGGGGACAGAGAGAGAGAGAGGGAGAGAAAGGGGGACAGAGAGAGAGAGAGAAAGGGGGACAGAGAGAGAGAGAGAGGGAGAGAAAGGGGGACAGAGAGAGAGAGAGAAAGGGGGACACAGAGAGAGAGAGGGAGAGAAAGGGGGACAGAGAGAGAGAGAGGGAGAGAAGGGGGGACAGAGAGAGAGAGAGAAAGGGGGACAGAGAGAGAGAGGGGGAGAAAGGGGGACAGAGAGAGAGAGGGAGAGAAGGGGGGACAGAGAGAGGGAGAGAAAGGGGGACAGAGAGAGAGAGAGGGAGAGAAGGGGGGACAGAGAGAGAGAGAGGGAGAGAAAGGGGGACAGAGAGAGAGAGAGGGAGAGAAGGGGGGACAGAGAGAGAGAGAGGGAGAGAAGGGGGGACAGAGAGAGAGAGAGAAAGGGGGACAGAGAGAGAGAGAGGGAGAGAAAGGGGGACAGAGAGAGAGAGAGAAAGGGGGACAGAGAGAGGGAGAGAAAGGGGGACAGAGGGAGAGAGAGAGAGAGAAAGGGGGAGAGATCCCCATAACCCTACAAGTCTATTTCTTTTTGGTGCCCATCCAACTTCCTCATGAAGTCAGTGATTGTCTTCACTTCCACCACCCTTCTGGGCAGTGAGTTCCAGGTCATTACCACCCGCTGTGTAAAAAAGTTTTCCTCACATTCCCTGCATCTCTTAACTCAAAACTTTCAATCTGTGTCCCCGAGGGGAGGGGAGGGGGCGGTGGGGGCAGGGAGGAAGAGAGAACGAGACACACACAGTGTGGAGAGACGGGGAGAGAGATCAAGGTCTCTCCTGAAAGAAGGACATCTATCCAGAGTACTCTGCATCACTACATCAAGTGTGCGGGCAGAGATTGACTACTTATGCAAGCAAAAACAATGCCAGCTATGTCACTAAATCAGTTTGCAACATAGTGATGAGAAAGTAAGTCAATACATTAGTCTTCTCATAGAAACATAGAAAATAGGAACAGGAGTAGGCCATTCGGCCCTTCAAGCCTGCTCTGCCATTCATTATGATCATGGCTGATCATCCAACTCAGTAACCTGTTCCCGCTTTCCCCCCATATCCTTTGATCATATAAAGCTTCTTCACAAAAATGCACATTTGTTGTTGTTTTTTATTAGTAAGATAAATTTTCAATGCCTTTATCTTTCGAAATTTGCTCATTGGTCCCCAGGCTGAGCAAATTCCGTAATGCAGCCCTCCACCCAAAAAGTCTGGACAATCCTGGGCTAGCAGAGTGGGTAGAGAGGTGGCAGGTGTGAGGTGATGCATTTTTGCAGAAGGGATAGGGAAAGGCAAAATATACTTAATGTTACAGTTCTAAAGAGTGTGCAGGAACAGAGGGACCTGGGGGTGCATGTGCATCGATCTTTGAAGGTGGCAGGACATATTGAGAGAGTGGTTAGTAAAGGTTACGGGATCTTGGGCTTCATAAATAGAAGCATTGAGTACAAAAGCAGGGAAGTTCTGCTGAACCTTCATAAAGCTCTGGTTAGGTCACAACTGGAGTATTGCATCCAGTTCTGGTCACCACACTTCAGGAAGGATGTGAGGATCCTTGAGAGGGAGCAGAGGAGATTTACCAGAATGGTTCCAGAGATGGAGGATTTTAGTTACCAGGTTAGGTTGGATAAGCTGGGGTTGTTCTCCCTGGAGCAAAGGAGATTGAGAGGAGATTTAATAGAAGCGTACAAGATTAGGACAGGTTTAGACAAGTTAGACTGTAACTGATAATACAAGGACTAGGCGACACAGAGTGAAGGTTTTGGGCAAGAGATGCAGGGGGAATGTGAGGAAGAACTTTTTTACACAGCGAGTGGTAATGACCTGGAACTCACTGTCCATGAGGGAGGTGGAAGAGGAGATGATCATTGACTTCAAAAGGAAATTGGATGGGAACCTGAGGAACAAAGAGACTCGATGGCCTCTTCCTGTGCTGTAATTACGTTGAAGGACAAGGGACCAGATGTTTTCTTTTTAACAACAAAGTGGTAGTTTCAAGGTCACCATTACCACCGTTACCTTTTGCTTCCAGATTTAGTAATTCATTGAATTTAAATTTCTCCAAGTGTTATACTAGGGTTTGGAATTGGGTCTCTGTATTACAGGTCTGTAATATTGCCACTGAGCTAACTGCGTTATTATGATTGCTGTTGCTGGAATCTCTGGGCTGAGTCTCTCGGGCTCTCTATTCATTTCTGTCTCTTTCCCTCAGGCTCAGGATCCATTTTGTTGGATGATGTTTTCTGCTCCGGGTCAGAATCCTCTCTCACTCAGTGTCAAAGTGAAGGTTGGAAAATCCACAACTGCCAACACTCAGAAGATGCAGGTGTTCGATGTGATCCACGTAATGATTTTCCTGTTCTTTACATCGGGCAGACACTTGATCTGGGAGGTGGTGGGGAGCCTGGAGCTGGGGGAAGTCAGATAAGGGAAGCCTGGAGTTTGGGGGAGGCCCATCCCAGGGGGCTCAGACAATGTGCCAATATTACGGAGACCCACCTCATCCTCAGCTCTGTGTGATGCCTGGAATGGATCATAAGCCGAGCTACCCAGAGACGGGGGTGGGGGTGGGGGGTGGGGTGGGGGTGGGGGGTGGTGGGGACTGGGACTGGGACCAGAGCTTTATTATACCATCGCTCACATACCTGAAATATCGACCTAAACAGCACACGGCCACTTTCAAACTGGAGAGCAGACCACACTGTTTCACAGAGTCAAGGATGCACAGTTTCACTATCCCATGCAATTACCTCAAAAAACACCCAAATAATTATCCCGTCTGCTGAGGCTGTGGGTGCTGGTGGGGACGGATATAGGCTCCTCCCTCTGCCTGCAGATCCAGTTCTGTCTCGGGAACACCCGTCACCCCTGTTCCACTCAGGTACAGGGACAGAGGTGGATGGGGGTCCTGAACCACTGGCCCTCATTGGTCCAGTTTCGCAGAAAAGCACAAGGAGGACTCATAGAGTCACCGAATTGTTTATGACACAGAAGGAGGCCATTCGGCCCATGTCCATGCTGGCTCTCCGCAGAGCTATGTAGTCAATCCCACTCCCCATCTCGATCCCGTTGCCCTGCAAGTCTATTTCTTTCAGGTTCCCATCCAACCTCCTCTTGATGTCATTGATCGTCTCCGTTTCCACCACCCTTGTGAGAAGTGAGTTCCAGGTCATTACCACTCACTGTGTAAAAAAATTCTTCCTCATATTCCCCCTGCATCTTTCCCCAAAGCCTTCATGTCAGATTATGGTGACTGACAGTTAACTGCCAAGCTTTGTTTGAAATTTAAATCAAGTAGCTTGACTCTGATTAGTCGAGGCATTGCCCTGAGGAATGAACCAGTGAATGGCTATCACTTATTTTGTTTAGCTGAAACAGGCGCAACGTTTGTACATGTTCTTTCTGTCTGCACAGAACAAATGCGCCACACTGTGAGCCCAACTGACAATCTTAAACTGGTTGTCAGCATAATTCTTAGCACACTGAGGATTATTTAGCAAATGCTGTCCAATCGCAGAATCACATCTAATGTTGTACACTGTGTTTTGAGTTTTGCAAGCACGGGCTGGTTGGGTACGGCCTGTACCTTGCTCATTGCAAACAGTGGAAGGGACATGTTGTTTGATACGATCCGCCAGTCTTTGGGATGTACGGCCTATATACCTAGCATCACACTGGCATTGAAATTTATATATCACATTACTCATTTGTGAGATAGGCAGGACGTCTTTTTGGCTCAACGGCAGCATCCTGTTAGTGGTGAACACCACACATGTTACTGCTGCATAGTAGCAGCTTGAAACAGCTAGCTTCCCCTGTTGCTCAAATTTTTGGGATACATTACCCTTCCAGGGTAATTTGAGGTAGACTGGGCATTTTTCAGGGCCAAAAATGATGGCCTTAGGCCTGTTCATAAATTTGCACGATATACTGTGAGAAATGATCTGATCAGGGTAGCCATTGTCATGCAGGATGTCTTTGATTCGCCCTATTTCAGCATCAAGCTTGCATGGTGAGCAAATGGCTCGGGCCCTATTTATGAGGTTGCTGATAAGGCCAATCTTATAGAGAATGTATTGACCAGTGAAGGTAGGTTTATGGTGGACCGTGGTAGAGAATCCCTTAACAGATTTCTCAACTAATCTGTCAAAGAAAGGGAACTCATTTGACTGTTCCATTTTAAAGGTGAATTTGAGAGCAAGTTGGAGCCCATTAAGACACGTCAGGAAATTATTACATGCAGCAGCCAATTCAAATATAACAAACGTATCATCTACACATCGGAAATATGCAAGACGTAGGAGGTTAGGTGTCATTCCATCAAAGACACGTTTCTCATGGAACCCAACTAAGATGTTTGCAAAAGCTGGGCCTAGAGGGGATCCCATGGCAATACCATCTATTTGGACATACATGATGTCATTCAAACGGAACTCAACTGCACAAATTCACCTTTGAAATGGGATGTCCGCCCCACAGTGTGTGGTGGGTGTGTTGGCTGCTAGAGGTGACTACCTGGAGGAGGATGGGGACTTGGTGTGGGGCACGGAGGATGATATTGAATCCATTGCTAGTGAAGCAGTGGACACCCTCATATTCCCTACTGAGTCTCCTTTCATCCCCAATACAGAACTCCAGCATTTCCTTGCTGCTTGCAGGGGTTCGCACAATAAAGTGCAGCTGGCTCTCAGCCAGTGATCGGAACTGGCAGCAGGGGGTCTCACCGCAGATTTCACAATGTCTCAGTCCTCAGGGAAGGGAGATATGCAGTGTGCTTTCTGCAGGAAACCCACACCGTTCCGGGAGACGAAGCCACCTGGCTCCTGGAGTGGCAGGGTGGGGTCTACATGAGTCACCTCACCCTGTCTCTAGTGCGGTGGCTATCTTATTGGCCCTGAGTTTTCAGCCAGAGATCTTGGGGGTCAAGGAGCTTATGCCGGGCCACTTGCTCCACCTCGCCGTTTGCCTGGGTGCATGTCGCTCCACTTTGTGAACGTGTACACGCCCAGGCCCGGCATGTTACAAGCGCGCTTCTTTAAAGAAGTGTCCGCTCTCTTGAGTTCTATTGATAGCAGCGAGTGCATCATCCTCAAGGGGTGGGGGGGGGGGATTTTAACTGTACCCTTGAGGTGGGGGATCACTCCGGTTCCCAACGCGGCCAAGCGCCGGTGGAGAAGTTGAGGGAACAGATCATCTCCCTCGAATTGGTGGACGTCTGGCAGAATCTCCATCCCGACTCCAGCGCCTTCACATGGAGGTCTTGAGGAGGTGGGTCCCAAATCGACCGCCTCTACATTTTGCAGGAGTACTTCTCCTGTGTCTTGGTGGCCTCCATGCGGCTGGTGCCGTGCTTGGACCACCACCTGGTGTGGGCGGAGTTCACTCCGCTCCGCACGCGGGCGGGGTCCGTGTACTGGCACTTTAACAACCGGCTGCTGGAGGACGAGTGATTCACGGACTCGTTCCGTTGATTCTGGGCCAACTGGAGAAGGAAGCAGGGGGGCTTCCCCTCCTTGAGGCTATGTTGGGATGTGGGCAAGATTCACATCTGCGTCTTCTGTCAGGAGTACACAAAGGAGTTGACCAAGAGGCGGGAAGCCGATATCGGGCACCAAGAGAGTGAGGTGCTCGACTTGGAGTCCCGTCTTGGTCAGGCCATCATAGACTCGGCCCTGTACAGACGTACAAAGAGAAGCGCGCTTTGAGGGACTGGCAGCTCGTAGGGTCCTGAGGCACATACAGGAGGTCATGGATCCAGATCCTGGAAGATTTGGACTGCGTCTCACGCTTCTTCTACTCACTAGAAAAGTGGCGTGGGGTCTGTAAGAAGCTCGTCGAGCTACTGGCCAATGATGGATCCTCCATCACGGATCCAGAAGGAATGGGCTTCTTGGTCTGTACCTATTATGGCACATTTTTCTCTCTGGATCCTTCCAGCGAGGATGCGCGCAAAGTTTTGTGGGAGGACCTGCTGAAGGTCAGCCCAGAGGGCGCCGAAGGACTGGAGGCTCCGCTCACATTGATGGAGCTGAGCACTGCTCCACCAGCTCTCGAGGGGCAAATCCCCGGGGCTGGACGGGCTGACCGTGGAGTTCCTCAGGCCTTTCTGGGACATCCTTTGGGGGGATTATGCATGGGTCCTGGGGGAAACCCTGGCAACTGGGGAGATGCCCCTCTCGTGGCGCAGGGCGGTCATCATCCTGCTGTTGACGATGGGGCGATCTGCACTTGCTTAAAAACTGACGTCCAGTCTCCCTCCTCAGCACGGATTATAAGATCTTTGTCTGGACTATGTCAACCTGCCTGGGCTCCATGCTGGCCCACATGATCCACCCCGACTAGTCCTGCACGGTCCCGGGCCGGTCCATCCAGGACAACATCCACCTGGTCCGGGACCTGATCCATCTTTCCCAGAGGACTGGTCTGTCGGTCGCCTTTCTCTCTCTCGATCAGGAGAAGGCGTTCGACAGGGTGGATCACGAATACCTTTTCAGGACACTGCGCGCTTTCAGACTCAGGCCATTATTTATGGCCCAGGCCTGACTTTTATATGCTGCTGCAGAGTGTCTAGTTAAAGTTAACGGGTCCTTGACGGCGCCCCTTCGCAATGTGAGAGGAGTGCATCAGGGTTGTCCCATGTCCGACCAATTGTATACCATCTGCTTGGAGCCATTCCTGTGCCTGCTTCGCAGGAGGTTGATGGGATTGGCTCTGCGCGAGCCGGCCATGCGGGTCGTCCTCTCGGCTTACGCCGATAACGTGCTCCTCGCTGTCACAGATCCCGTTGACTTGCGGAGGATGCGTGACTGCCAGCAGACCTTTTCTGCCGCGTCCTCTGCGAGGATCAATTGGGAGAAATGTTCCGGACTCCTGGTGGGTCAGTGGTGGGTGGATTCCCTGTTGGAGGAGTTGACACCTTTTGCGTGGAGCACCACGCACCTCCTCTATCTGGGAGTCCACCTTAGCCCCGCTGAGGAAGCCTGGCCGGCAAACTGGCAGGAGTTGGAGGTGAAAGTCACCACTCGACTGGGGCGCTGGACAGGACTGCTCCGAGTGCTTTCCTACAGGGGCCGAGTGCTGGTCATAAACCAACTGGTGGCCTCGATGCTGTGGTACCGGTTGGTCACTTTGGCCCCGTCCCCTGCATTCGCCACCAAGATCCAGAAGAAACTCGTCAGTTTCTTCTGGGGAAAGAGGAAACACTGGGTCTCTGCCGCGGTCCTGAGTCTCCCAATTGAGGAGAGCGGTCAGTTACTGGTGTGTGTCCTCACCCAGGCTGCGACTCTCCGCCTTCAAGATACCTGTATGTCGAGCATCCTCCCAGATGGTGTGTGCTGTTGACGTATTGTTTCTGCCAGTGTCACTGCCTCCAAGATGACACGCAGCTCCCGGCGGAAACCGTTAGCCGCACCTCTCTGAGGGAGTTTCCTGTCTTTTACCAGGATCTATTCAGAGTCTGGAACAGAGTGTCAGAGCACCATCGAGCTTTTTACGCAACAGAAGGAGGCCCTTTGGCCCATGGAGTCCTTGCCAGCTCGCCACTGAGCTATCCAGTCAGTTCCACTCTCCTGTCAATCCTGTAACCCTGGAAGATTATTTCTTTCAAGTGACCATCCAATTTTCTTTTGAAGTCAGTGATTGTCTCCACTTCCACCCACTGTGGGCAGCGGGTTCCAGCTCATTACCACTCACTGTGTAAAAAAGTTCTTCCTCATTTTCCCCCTGCATTTCTTACCCAAAACCTTCAATCTGTCTAAGAAAGGATATTATTGCCAAAGAGGGAGTGCAGTGAAGATTCATCAGACTGATTCCTGGGATGGTGGGATTGTTCTATGAGGATAGATTGAGGAAACTGGGTCTGTATTCTCTAGAGTTTAGAAGAATGAGAGGTGATCTCATTGAAGCATTCAAAATTCTTACAGGGCTCGTCGGGTAGATGCAGGAAGGATGTTTCCCCTGGCTGGGGGGTCCAGAACCAGGGGGCACAGTCTCAGAATAAGGGGTTGGTCACGTAGGAGTGAAATGAGGAGGAATTTCTTCACTCAGAGGGTGGTGAATCTTTGGAATTCTCTACGCCAGAGGGCTATTTATGTCCTGTTGCAGGCAGTTCATATCATCCTCGCTGTTTGTCACACCTTCACATTTGGTATCATTGGCAAATTTTAAGATTCCACACTGTATTCCAAAATCCAAGTAATTTATATTAACAAAAAGCAGTGTACCCAGCACTGATCTGGGGGAACATCACTATCTAGAGGGGTGGGTGTGGCATTGTTAATCAAGGAGAGTATTACAGCGTACAGAAAGGATGTTTGAGGACTCGTCTACTGAGGTAGTATGGGCCGAGGTTAGAAACAGGAGAGGTGAGGTTACCCTGTTGGGAGTCTTTTATAGACCTCCGAATAGTTCCAGAGATGTAGAGGAAAGGATAGCGAAGATGATTCTCGACAGGAGCGAGAGTAACAGGGTAGTTGTTATGGGGGACTTTAACTTTCCAAATATCGACTGGAAATACTATAGTTCGAGTACTTTAGATGGGTCTGTTTTTGTCCAGTGTGTGCAGGAGGGTTTTCTGACACAGTATGTAGACAGGCCAACCAGGGGCGATGCCACATTGGATTTGGTACTGGGTAATGAACCCGGCCAGGTGTTAGATTTAGATGTAGGTGAGCACTTTGGCGATAGTGATCACAATTCGGTTAGGTTTACCTTAGCGATGGGCAGGGACAGGTATATACCACAGGGCAAGAATTATAGCTGGGGGAAAGGAAATTATGACGCGATTAGGCAAGATTTAGGATGCGACGGATGGGGAAGGAAACTGCAGGGGATGGGCACAATCGAAATGTGGAGCTTATTCAAGGAGCAGCTACTGCGTGTCCTTGATAAGTATGTACCTGTGAGGCAGGGAGGAAGTTGTCGAGCGAGGGAGCCGTGGTTTACTAAAGAAGTTGAAGTGCTTGTCAAGAGGAAGAAGAAGGCTTATGTTAGGATGAGACGTGAAGGCTCAGTTAGGGCTCTGGAGAGTTATAAGCTAGCCAGGAAGGATCTAAAGGGTGAGCTAAGAAGAGCAAGGAGAGGACACGAGAAGTCATTGGCGGATAGGATCAAGGAAAACCCTAAGGCTTTCTATAGGTATATCAGGAATAAAAGAATGACTAGAGTTAGATTAGGGACAATCAAGGATAGTAGTGGGAAGTTGTGTGTGGAATCAGAGGAGATAGGGGAAGTGTTAAATGAATATTTTTCGTCAGTATTTACAGTAGAGAAAGAAAATGCTGTTGAGGAGAATACTGAGATTCAGGCTACGAGGCTGGATGGGATTGAGGTTCACAAGAAGGAGGTGTTAGCAATTTTGGAAAGTGTGAAAATAGATAAGTCCCCTGGGCCAGATGGGATTTATCCTAGGATTCTCTGGGGAAGCCAGGGAGGAGATTGCAGAGCCTTTGTCCTTGATCTTTATGTCGTCATTGTCGACAGGAATAGTGCCGGAAGACTGGAGGATAGCAAATGTTGTCCCCTTGTTCAAGAAGGGGAGTAGAGACAGCCCTGGTAATTATAGACCTGTGAGCCTTACTTCGGTTGTGGGTAAAATGTTGGAAAAGGTTATAAGAGATAGGATTTATAATCATCTTGAAAAGAGTAAGTTCATTAGCGATAGTCAGCACAGTTTTGTGAAGGGTAGGTTGTGCCTCACAAACCTTATTGAGTTTTTCGAGAAGGTGACCAAACAGGTGGATGAGGGTAAAGCAGTGGATGTGGTGTATATGGATTTCAGTAAGGCGTTTGATAAGGTTCCCCACGGTAGGCTATTGCAGAAAATACGGAAGTATGGGGTTGAAAGTGATTTAGAGCTTTGGATCAGAAATTGGCTAGCTGAAAGAAGACAGAGGGTGGTGGTTGATGGCAAATGTTCATCCTGGAGTTTAGTTACTAGTGGTGTACCGCAAGGATCTGTTTTGGGGCCACTGCTGTTTGTCATTTTTATAAATGACCTGGAAGAGGGTGTAGAAGGGTGGGTTAGTAAATTTGCGGATGACACGAAGGTCGGTGGAGTTGTGGATAGTGCCGAAGGATGTTGTAGGGTACAGAGGGACATAGATAGGCTGCAGAGCTGGGTTGAGAGATGGCAAATGGAGTTTAATGCGGAAAAGTGTGAGGTGATTCACTTTGGAAGGAGTAACAGGAATGCAGAGTACTGGGCTAATGGGAAGATTCTTGGTAGTGTAGGTGAACAGAGAGATCTTGGTGTCCAGGTACATAAATCCCTGAAAGTTGCTACCCAGGTTAATAGGGCTGTTAAGAAGGCATATGGTGTGTCAGCTTTTATTAGTAGGGGGATCGAGTTTCGGAGCCACGAGGTCATGCTGCAGCTGTACAAAACTCTGGTGAGGCCGCACCTGGAGTATTGCGTGCAGTTCTGGTCACCGCATTATAGGAAGGATGTGGAAGCTTTGGAAAGGGTGCAGAGGAGATTTACTAGGATGTTGCCTGGTATGGAGGGAAGGTCTTACGAGGAAAGGCTGAGGGACTTGAGGTTGTTTTCGTTAGAGAGAAGGAGGAGGAGAGGTGACTTAATAGAGACATATAAGATAATCAGAGGGTTAGATAGGGTGGATAGTGAGAGTCTTTTTCCTCGGATGGTGATGGCAAACACGAGGGGACATAGCTTTAAGTTGAGGGGTGATAGATATAGGACAGATGTTAGAGGTAGTTTCTTTACTCAGAGAGTAGTAGGGGCGTGGAACGCCCTGCCTGCAGCAGTAGTAGACTCGTCAACTTTAAGGGCATTTAAGTGGTCATTGGATAGACATATGGATGAAAATGGAATAGTGTAGGTCAGATGGTTTCACAGGTCGGCGCAACATCGAGGGCTGAAGGGCCTGTACTGCGCTGTAATGTTCTAATTCTACCATGCTCCAGTCTGAAAAACAATCATTTACTACAACTTGCTGTTTTCGGTCCTTTCGCCAATATTTTATCCAATTGGACACTGACCCTCCTATTCTGTGAGCCTCAATTTTATTACGGGGGAAGTGGTGGTGTAGTGGTATTGTCACTGGACTAGTTACCCAGAAACCCAGGGTATTGCTCTGGGGTCATGGGTTTGAATCCCAGCACAGCAGAGCGTCTAATGATGGCCATGAAACCTTCATCGATTGTTGTAAAAACCCATCTGGTTCACTAATGTCCTTTAGGGAAGGAAATCTGCTGTCCTTACCTGGTCTGGCTTACATGTGACTCCAGACCCACAGCAATGTGGTTGACTCTTAAATGTCCTCTGAAATGGCCCAGCAAGACACTCAGTTGTATCTAACCTCTACAAAGTCTAAGAACAAAGAACAAAGAACAGTACAGCACAGGAACAGGCCATTCGGCCCTCCAAGCCTGTGCCGATCTTGATGCCTGCCGAAACTAACACCTTCTGCACTTCCGGGGACCGTATCCCTCTATTCCCTTCCTATTCATATATTTGTCCAGATGTCTCTTAAACGTCGCTATCGTATCTGCTTCCACCACCTCCCCTGGCAGCAAGTTCCAGGCACCCACCACCCTCTGTGTAAAAAACTTGCCTCGCACATCCCCTCTAAACTTTGCCCCTCGCACCTGAAACCTAGGTCCCCTAGTAACTGACTCTTCCACCCTGGGAAAAAGCTTCTGACTATCCACTCTGTCCATGCCATTCATAGCTTTGTAAATCTCTATCATGTCGCCTCTCCACCTCCGTCGTTCCAGAGAAAACAATCCGAGTTTATCCAACCTCTCCTCATAGCTAATGCCCTCCAGACCAGGCAACATCCTGGTAAACCTCCTCTGTACCGTCTCCAAAGCCTCCACGTCCTTCTGGTAGTGTGGCAACCAGAATTGCATTCAATATTCTAAGTGTGGCCTAACTAAGGTTCTGTTCAGCTGCAGCATGACTTGCCAATTTTTATACTCTATGCCCCGACCAATGAAGGCAAACATGCCGTATGCCTTCTTGACTACCTTATCCACCTGCGTTGCCACTTTCAGTGACCTGTGGACCTGTACGCCCAGATCTCTCTGCCTGTCAATACTCCTAGGGGTTCTGCCATTTACTATATACCTCCCACCTGCATTAGACCTTCCAAAATGCATTACCTCACATTTGTCCGGATTAAACTCCATCTGCCATTTCTCCGCCCAAGTCTCCAACCGATCTATATCCTGCTGTATCCTCTGACAATCCTCATCAGTATCCGCAACTCCACCAACCTTTGTGTCGTCCGCAAACTTACTAATCAGACCAGCTACATTTTCCTCCAAATCATTTATATATACTACAAACAGCAAAGGTCCCAGCACTGATCCCTGCGGAACACCACTAGTCACATCCCTCCATTCAGAAAAACACCCTTCCACTGCGACCGTCTGTCTTCTGTGACAGAGCCAGTTCTGTATCCATCTTGCCAGCTCACCTCTGATCCCATGTGACTTCACCTTTTGTACCAGTCTGCCATGCGGGACCTTGTCAAAGGCTTTACTGAAGTCCATATAGATAACATCCACTGCCCTTCCTTCATCAATCATCTTCGTCACTTCCTCAAAAAACTTAATCAAGTTAGTGACACACAACTTCCCTTCACAAAACCATGCTGCCTCTCGCCAATAAGTTCATTTGTTTCCAAATGGGAGTAAATCCTGTCCCGAAGAATCCTCTCTAATAATTTCCCTACCACTGACGTAAGGCTCACCGGCCTATAATTTCCTGGATTATCCTTACTACCCTTCTTAAACAAAGGAACAACACTGGCTATTCTCCAGTCCTCTGGGACCTCACCTGTCGCCAATGATGATGCAAAGATTTCTGTCAAGGCAACAGCAATTTCTTCCCTTGCCTCCCTCAGTATTCTGGGGTAGATTCCATCAGGCCCTGGGGACTTATCTACCTTAATGCTTTGCAAGACACCCAACACCTCCTCCTTTTTGATAATGAGATGACTGAGACTATCTGCACTCCCTTCCCTAGGCTCATCATCCACCAAGTCCTTCTCCTTGGTGAATACTGATGCAAAGTACTCATTTAGTACCTCGCCCATTTCCTCTGGTTCCACACATTGATTCCCATCTCTGTCCTTGAGTGGGCCAACCCTTTCCCTGGTTACCCTCTTGCTCTTTATATACGTATAAAAAGCCTTGGGATTTTCCTTAATCCTGTTTGCCAATGACTTTTCATGACCCCTTTTAGCCCTCCTAACTCCTTGCTTAAGTTCCTTTCTACTGTCTTTATATTCCTCAAGGGATTTGTCTGTTCCTAGCCTTCCAGCCCTTACGAATGCTTCCTTTTTCTTTTTGACTAGGCTCACAATATCCCGCGTTATCCAAGGTTCCCGAAACTTGCCAAACTTATCCTTCTTCCTCACAGGAACATGCTGGTCCTGGATTCTAATCAACTGACGTTTGAAAGACTCCCACATGTCAGATGTTGATTTACCCTCAAACAGCCGCCCCCAATCTAAATTCTTCAGTTCCTGCCTAATATTGTTATAATTAGCCTTCCCCCAATTTAGCACCTTCACCCGAGGACTGCTCTTATCCTTATCCACAAGTACCTTAAAACTTATGGAATTATGGTCACTGTTCCCGAAATGCTCCCCTACTGAAACTTCGACCACCTGGCCAGGCTCATTCCCCAATACCAGGTCCAGAATGGCCCCATCCCTCGTTGGACTATCTACATACTGTTTCAAGAAGCCCTCCTGGATGCTCCTTACAAATTCTGCCCCATCCAAGCCCCTGGCACTAAGTGAGTCCCAGTCAATATAGGGGAAGTTAAAATCACCCACCACTACAACCCTGTTACCTTTACATCTTTCCAAAATCTGTCTACATATCTGCTCCTCTACCTCCTGCTGGACGGACCCACCAGGGGTGGCAGCACAGTGGTATACAGTTGGGAGGGAGTTACCCTGGGAGTCCTCAACATCGACTCTGGACCCCATGAAGTCTCATGGCATCAGATCAAACATGGACAATGAAACCTCCTGCTGATTACCACCTACCACCCTCCCTCAGCTGATGAGTCAGTACTGCTCCATGTTGAACAGCACTTGGAGGAAGCACTGAGGGTGGCAAGGGTGCAGAATGCAGCACCAATACTGACCGAGCTGGTTGAGTCCTAAAGGACATAGCTGCTAGACTGGGTCTGCGGCAGGTGTGAGGGAACCAACAAGAGAGAGAAATATGAGATGATGCATTTTGGCAGAAGGAAAAACATACTTGACCTCGTCCTCACCAATCTGCCTGCCGCAGATGCTTCTGTCCATGACCGTATTGGTAGGAGTGACCACCGCACAGTCCTTGTGGAGACGAAGTCCTGCCTTCACATTGAGGATACCGTCCATCGTGTTGTGTGGCACTACCACCGTGCTAAATGGGATAGATTTCGAACTGATCTAGCAATGCAAAACTGGGCATCCATGAGGCGCTGTGGGTCATCAGAATTGTACTCAACCACAATCTGTAACCTCATGGCCCGGCATATCCCCCACTCTACCATTACCATCAAGCCAGGAGACCAACCCTGATTCAATGAAGTGTGCAGGAGGGCATGCCAGGAGCAGCATCAGGCATACCTCAAATTGAGGTGTCAACCTGGTGAAGCTACAACCCAGGTCTCCTTGCATGCCAAACTGCATAAGCAGCATGCAATAGACAGAGCTAAGCGATCCCATAACCAACTGATCAGATCTAAGCTCTGCAGTCCTGCCACATCCAGTTGTGAATAATAAAGGCAAGTATCCCATCTGCCTGCCTAACCAACTTATCTACCTGTGCTGCTGCCTTCAGTGATCTATGGACAAGTACACCAAGATCCCTCCGACCCTCTGTACTTCCTAGGGTCCTCCCATCCATTGTATATTCCCTTGCCTTGTTAGTCCTCCCAAAATGCATCACCTCACACTTCTCAGGATTAAATTCCATTTGCCACTGCTCCACCCATCTTACCAGCCCATCTATATCGTCCTGTAATCTAAGGTTTTCCTCCTTACTATTTACGACACCACCAATTTTCATGTCATCTGCAAACTTACTGATCATACCTCCTATGTTCATGACTAAATCATTAATGTACACTACAAACAGCAAGGTACCAATGTGTACCACAACCTCTGACTGTTCACCCTCCCCCTTCAGAATGTCCTGCAGCCAGTCTGTGACATCCTTGACCCGAGTGCCAGGGAGGCAACATACCATCTTGGAGTCATGTTTGTGGCCACAGAAACACCTATCTGTACCCCTTACAATAGAATCTCCTATCACTATAGCTCTCCCACTCTTTTTCCACCCCTCCTGCACAGCTGAGCCACCCATAGTGCTACAGACTTGGCTCTTGCTGCATTCCCCTGTGAAGCTATCATCCCTAACAGTATCCAAAGTGGAAAATCTGGGAGATGGACCCAGGGGCATCCTGCATTACCTGCCTAGTTCTTCTACTCTGCCTGGCGGTCACCCATTCCCTTTCTGCCTGAGCAGTCTCTACCTGCGGTGTGACCACCTCCCTGTACATGCTATTCACGATGATCTCAGCCTCGCGGATGCTCCACAGTGTCTCCAGCTGACCTCCAGATCCGAAACGTGGATTTCGAGTAGCTGCAGCTGGAGACACTTCCTGCACACGTGTTCACCCTGGACACTGGAAGTGATCCTGACTTCCCACATTGCACAGGAGGAGCATTCCACATTGCTGAGCTGCCCTGCCATGACTATCCTTAATTTACTCCCTTAAATTACTCAAAAATTAGAGATTATTTACACTAGGGACCTTGAATCCTTGGGGAGATTGAAAGATTATGACAAGTCCATCTGTTATCTCCATACTCACTTCCTTTAGCAACCTGGTTGCCTCTAGTCAGGCACTCCCCTGCCGGCGGAGGAGAGGGCTTGGCTGTCCAGGCTGCCGGCTCTGGGGATGGACTGACATGTGGAGGAGTAGCCAAAGCACCCGGGATGCCCCTCACTGCGGGTGTCAAGGGGGCTCAGGAGTGTGGCGTGCTCCCGGCCGAACTGACCCTTGCTCAGCTGGAACTGCTCATCGGACCCAGGCCCTGAAACTCTTTTCGAGAGCAGTTCCCACATGGTCTGAGCCGTCTTCACCCAGACAGTGGTGAGCCTGTGGAATTCGCTACCACAGAAAGCAGTTGAGGCCAAAACATTGTATGTTTTCAAGAAGGAGTTAGATATAGCTCTTGGGGTGAAAGGGATCAAAGGATATGGGGCGAAAGCGGGAACAGGTTACTGAGTTGGACGATCAGCCATGATCATAATGAATGGTGGAGCAGGCTCGAAGGGCCGAATGGCCAACTGCTGCTCCTATTTTCTATGTTTCCATGTCTCTCAGAAATGCCCTCCGTGTCATTCCACACTGTGTGAAGGGGTTTCCTGTACGGGCTGCTCCAGCACACTTTCCACGACTTCGCCCTCGTCTGCCATCTGGTGATGTCGTGGCAGTCTGTATTGCCATCTGGTGATGAGCGGAATCTCTATGCAAGAGTCCTCCCCTTTTACATAGGGGACCTGGGTTGGAGGGTGCTGCACAGGGCAGTCCCGTGCAATAGACCTTTAGATGGTTAATAGACTTCCAGGCCGCCTGTAATTTCCACAGCCTGGATGAGTCCATGTACCATTTTTGTAAGGAGTGTGTGAAGTTGCAACTCCTGTTTGAATACTTACGGGGGCTGCTTCTCAAGTTGTGGTTGCACTTCAACCCCACGCTCCTGATCTTTGGGCACCTGGTGCAGAGGGCAGTGGACCAGGAGGAGGATCTCCTCGTTGGTCTGCTCCTGCAGCTGGCGAAGGTGGCAATTCACAGGTCCAGACTGCTGGCCGTCGAGGGGTCCATCTGCCTGATTGCCTGCCCCTCTTTCGCGGGTGTCCCTGGAGAAGGCGCAGCGTGTCTGCAGGTTCGCTTGAGGCCTTCCGCGACCGGTGGGCACTGTAGGGGCTGGAGTACATCATGAATTCACCACTCTCTAGGTGAAGAAATCTCTCCTCATCTCAGTCCTAAATGGCTTACCCCTTATCATAGAAACATAGAAAAATAGGAGCAGGAGTAGGCCATTCGGCCCTTCGAGCCTGCTCCACCATTCAATACGATCATAGCTGCTCATCCAAACTCAGTATCCTGTTCCCGCTTTCTCCCCTTGATCCCTTTCGCCCCAAAGAACTATATCTAACTCTTTCTTGAATATATTTAATGATTTGACCCCAACTGCTTTCTGTGGTCGAGAATTCCACAGGTTCACCACTCTCTGGGTGAAGAAATCCCTCCTCATCTCAGTCCTAAATGGCTTACCCCTTATCCTTAGACTGTGACCCCTCGTCCTGGAATCCCCTGCCATCGGGAACATCCTTCCTGCATCCAGTCTGTCCAGTCCTGTTAGAATTTTGTAGGTTTCTATGAGATTCTCCTCTCATTCTTCTAAACTCTAGCGAATACAAGCCTAATCGACCCAATCTCTCTTCATATGTCAGTCCTGCCATCCCAGGAATCAGTCTGGTGAACCTTCGCTGCACTCCCTCTATCGCAAGAACATCCTTCCTCAGATAAGGAGACCAAAACTGCACACAATATTCCAGATGTGGTCTCACCAAGGCCCTGTATAATTGCAGCAAGACATCCTTGCTCCTGTACTCGAATCCTCTCACTATGAAGGCTAACATACCATTTTCCTTCTTAACTGCCTGCTGCACCTACATGCTTACTTTCAGCGACTGGTGCACAAGGACACCCAGGTCTCGCTGCACCTCCCCCTTTCCCAATCTATCACCGTTCAGATAATAATCTGCCTTTCTGATTTTGCCACCAAAGTGGATAACCTCACATTTATCCACATTATACTGCATCTTCCATGTATTTGCCCACTCACTCAACCTGTCCAAATCACACTGGAGCTTCTCTGCGTCCTCCTCACAGCTCACACTCCCACCCAGCTTTGTGTCGTCTGCAAACTTGAATATATTACATTTAATTCCCTGCAAACGCGACATGAAATCGTGTGACATTGATCACAAGTCGTGGGAATCAGTTGCCAGCGTTCGCCAGAGCTGGCGGGCAGCCATAAGGACAGGGCTAAAATGTGGCGAGTCGAAGAGACTTAGTAGTTGGCAGGAAAAAAGACAGAGGCGAAAGGGGAGAGCCAACTGTGCAACAGCCCCAACAAACAAATTTCTCTGCAGCACCTGTGGAAGAGTCTGTCACTCTAGAATTGGCCTTTATAGCCACTCCAGGCGCTGCTTCACAAACCACTGACCACCTCCAGGCGCGTATCCATTGTCTCTCGAGATAAGGAGGCCCAAAAGAAATTCCCTCATCTATATCATTAATATATATTGTGAATAGCTGGGGTCCTAGCACTGATCGCTGCGGTACCCCACTAGTCACTGCCTGCCATTCGGAAAAAGACCCGTTTATTCTTACTCTTTGTTTCCTGTCTGCCAACCAGTTCTCTATCCATGTCAGTACCTTACCCCCAATCCCATGTGCTTTAATTTTGCACGCTAATCTTTTAAGTGGGACCTTATCGAAAGCCTACTGAAAGTCCAAATACACCACATCCACTGGTTCTCCCTTATCTATTCTACTAGATAGATCCTCAAAAAAATTCCAGTAGATTTTTCAAGCATGATTTCCCTTTCGTAAATCCATGCTGACTCTGCCCGATTCTACCACTGTTTTCCAAGTGCTCTGCTGTAAAATCTTTGATAACGGACTCTAGAATTTTCCCCACTACCGATGTCAGGCTGATTGGTCTATAATTCCCTGCTTTCTCTCTACCTCCCTTTTTAAATAGTGGGGTTACATTAGCTACTCTCCAATCTGTAGGAACTGTTCCAGAGTCTATAGAATCTTGAAATATAACCACCAATGCATCCACTATTTCTAGGGCAATTTCCTTAAGTACTCTGGGATGTAGATTATCAGGCCCTGGGGATTTATCGGCCTTCAATCCCATCAATTTCCCCAACAGCGTTTCTCTACTAATACTGATTTCATGCAGTTCCTCCTTCTCATTAGACCCTATGTTCCCCAACATTTCTGGGAGGTAATTTCTGTCCTCCTTTGTGAAGACAGAACCAAAATATGTATTTAATTGTTCTGCCATTTCTTTGTTCCCCATTATAAATTCCCCCGTTTCTGACTGTAAGGGACCCACATTTCTCTTCACTAATCTTTTTCTCTTCACATATCTATAGAAGCTTTTACTGTCAGTTTTTATGTTCTCTGCAAGCTTACTCTCATACTCTATTTTCCCCTTCTTATGACAATTGATGATAGTTTCATGGCATCATTACTGAGACTAGCTTTCAATTCCAGATTTTTATCAATTAATTAATTGAATTTAAATTCCACCAGCTGCCGTGGTGTGATTTGAACCATGTCCCCAGGGCATTGGTCTGGGCCTCTGGATTACTAGTATATTACCACTGAGCTACTGTGTGTTGGGTTGTGTGTGTGGAGTGTGTTCAGTAGTGTGTGTGTGTATTCCATGTGTTGGATTGTGTGTGTATTGAGTGTGTGTTGATTGTGTGTCTGTGTCTGTGTGTATCTGTCCTGTTTTAGGGCCTTGTTACAATGCAGTTGTTGAAGTGTTGAGCTGAAGAACTATAGATTGCTCAGTGTGTCTGTTTTTCAGGAAGGATAGAGAATCTCTATGGATACAGACTCGATCTCACAGCAGAATTTTACGAATCCTTAAACGAGTTATATGTCAGTAGGAGTAACTGTGACGTGAATATCTCGGTGACAACTCTGGAAAACAGCCAAGAGAAGATGAGGTCCTGTGTACACAGTCTGATCTTGTCCATGCACACTGATGGGAACCTGATTAGTAACAGTCAGAGCAACACATTCCGCATGGTCGTATCCCAGGATTGTGTACAATTTGTCAATGATTTCATCAGGTAGTTGGCACCCACAGTGTAACATCTGGAAGTATCCTTTACAGTGTAATTTTGAACACCTTCTCCAAGGAGAACAGCTCCAACTTCTCCAACCTATCCATGTAACTGAAGTCCCTCATCCCTGGAACCATTCTCATGAATCTTCTCTACACCTTCTCTAATTCCTTAACATCCTTCCGAAAGTGTGGTGCCCAGAACTTAACACAATACTCCAATTGAGGCCAAACCAGAGGTTTATCATAACTTCCCAGCTTTTGTATTCTGTGTCCCTATTTATAAAGCCCAGGATACTGTCTGCTTTATTAACCGCTTTCTCAACCTGTCCTGCGACCTTGTGCACATATACCCCAGGTCTCTTTGTTCCTGCACCCGCTTTAGAATTGTACTCTTTAATTTATATTGCCTCTCCTTGTTTTTCCGACCAAAATGAATCACTTCACAGGCAACATGGTTTTGTGCTGGGAAGGTCATGTCTTACCAACTTAATAGAATTCTTTGAGGAAGTGACAAAGTTGATTGATGAGGGAAGGGCTGTCGATGTCATATACATGGACTTCAGTAAGGCGTTTGATAAGGTTCCCCATGGTAGGCTGATGGAGAAAGTGAAGGCGCATGGGGTCCAAGGTGTACTAGCTAGATGGATAAAGAACTGGCTGGGCAACAGGAGACAGAGAGTAGCAGTGGAAGGGAGTTTCTCAAAATGGAGACGTGTGACCAGTGTGTTCCACAGGGATCCGTGCTGGGACCACTGTTGTTTGTGATATACATTAATGATTTGGAGGAAAGTATAGGTGGTCTGATTAGCAAGTTTGCAGACGACACTAAGATTGGTGGAGTAGCAGATAGTGAAGGGGACTGTCAGAGAATACAGCAGAATATAGATAGATTGGAGAGTTGGGCAGAGAAATGGCAGATGGAGTTCAATCCGGGCAAATGCGAGGTGATGCATTTTGGAAGATCCAATTCAAGAGTGAACTATACAGTAAATGGAAAAGTCCTGGGGAAAATTGATGTACAGAGAGATTTGGGTGTTCAGGTCCATTGTTCCCTGAAGGTGGCAACGCAGGTCAATAGAGTGGTCAAGAAGGCATACGGCATGCTTTCCTTCATCGGACGGGGTATTGAGTACAAGAGTTGGCAGGTCATGTTACAGGTGTATAGGACTTTGGTTCAGCCACATTTGGAATACTGCGTGCAGTTCTGGTCGCCACATTACCAAAAGGATGTAGAGGAGGTTCACCAGGATGTTGCCTGGTATGGAGGGCACTAGCTATGAAGAGAGGTTGAGTAGATTAGGATTATTTTCATTAGAAAGACGGAGGTTGAGGGGGGACCTGATTGAGGTGTACAAAATCATGAGAGGTATAGACCTAGGTTGGGCCTAGGACACTACCCTGAGGAACTCCTGCAGTGATGTCCTGGAGCTCAGATGATTGACCTCCAACAACCACAACCATCTTCCTTTGCATATGACTCCAACCAAGGGAGAGTTTTCGGCCTGGTTCCCATTGACTCCAGTTCTGCTAGGGCTCATTGATGCCATACTCTGTCAAATGCTGCCTTGATGTCAAGGGCAGTCACTCTCACCTCACCTCTTGAGTTCATGTTTGGACCAAGGCTGTAATGAGGTCAGGAGGTGAGTGGCCCTGGCAGATCCCAAACTGAGTGTCACTGAGCAGGTTATTGCTGAGTAAGTGCTGCTTGATGGCACTGTTTGATGACACCTTCCATCACTTTACTGATGATTGAGAGTAGGCTGATGGGACGGTAATTGGCTGGGTTGGACTTGTCCTGCTTTTTGTGTACAGGACATACCTGAGCAATTTTCCACATTGCAGGGTAGATGCCAGTGTTGTAGCTATACTGGAACAGCTTGACTAGGGGCGCGGCAAGTTCTGGAGCACAGGTCTTCAGTACTATTGCCGGAATATTGTCAGGGCCCATAGCTTTTGCAGTATCCAGTGCCTTCAGTCATTTCTTGATATCACGCGGAGTGAATCGAATTGGCTGAAGACTGGCATCTGTGATGCTGGGGACTTCAGGAGGAGGCCGAGATGGATCATCAACTCGGCACTTCTGGCTGAAGATGGATGCAAATGCACTGATGTACTGGGCTCCCCCATCATTGAGGATGGGGATATTTGTGGAGCCACCTCCTCCAGTTAGTTGTTTAATTGTCCACCACCATTCAGGGCTGGATGTGGCAGGACTGCAGAGCTTAGATCTGATCCGTTGGTTATGGGATCGCTTAGCTCTGTCTATCGCTTGCTGCGTACGCAGTTTGGCACGCAGATAGTCCTGTGTTGTAGCTTTACCAGTTTGACACCTCAATTTGAGGTATGCCTGGTGCTGCTCCTGGTATGCCCTCCTGCACTCTTCATTGAACCAGGGTTGGTCTCATGGCTTGATGGTAATGGTAGAGTGGGGGATCTACTGGGCCATGAGGTTACAGATTGTGGTTGAATACAATTCTGCTGCTTCTTGTGGCCCACAGCACCTCATGGATGCCCAGTTTTGCATTGCTGGATCTGTTCGAAATCTATCCCATTTAGCACGGTGATAGTGCCACACAACACAATGGAGGGTATCCTCAATGTGAAGGCAGGACTTTGTCTCCACAAGGACTGTGTGGTGGTCACTCCTACCAATACTGTCATGGACAGATGCATCTGCAGCAGGCAGATTGGTGAGGACGAGGTCAAGTATGTTTTTCCCTCTTGTTGGTTCCTTCACCACCTGCTGCAGACCCAGTCTAGCAGCTATGTCCTTTAGGACTCGGCCAGCTCGGTCAGTAGTTGTGCTACCGAGCCACTCTTGGTGATGGACATTGAAATCCCCCACCCAGAGTACATTTGACGCCCTTTCCACCCTCTGTGCTTCCTCCAAGTGCTGTTCAACATGGAGGAGTACTGAGTCATCAGCTGAGGGAGGGTGGTAGGTGGAAATCAGCAGGAGGTTTCCTTGCCCATGTTTGACCTGTTGCCAAGAGACGTCATGGGGTCTGGAGTCGATATTGAGGACGCCTAGTCCAACTCCCTCCCGATTGTATGCCACTGTGCCACCAGCTACAGAGTCATAGTCATCTATGGCACTGAATAGAGTCATAGAGTTATACATCACAGAAATGGGCCCTTCGGCCAATCGTGTCTGTGCCAGCCATCAAGCACCTAACTATTCTAATCCCATTTTCCAGCACTTGGCCCGTAGCCTTGTATGTTATGGCGTTTCAAGTGCTCATCTAAATATGTCTTAAATGTTGTGAGGGTTCCTGCTTCTACCACCACTTCAGGCAGTGTGTTCCAGATTCCAACCACACTCTGGGTGAAAACATTTTTCCTCGAATCCCCTCTAAACCTCCTGCCCCTTACCTTAAATCTGTGATCCCTGGTTCTTGACACCTCCGCTAAAGGAAAAAGTTTCTTCCTATCTAACCTATCAATGCCCTTCATAATTTTGTATACCTCCATCATGTCCCCCCTCAGCCTTCTCTGCTCCAAGGAAAACAACCCGAGCCTTTTCAGTCTCTCTTCATAGCTGAAATGCTCCAGCCCAGGCAACATCCTGGTGAATCTCCTCTGCACCCTCTCCAGTGCAATCACATCCTTCCTACAGTGTGGTGCCCAGAACTGTACACAGTACTCCAGCTGTGGCCTAACTAGCGTTTTATACAGCTCCATCATAACCTCCCTGCTCTTATATTCTATACCTCGGCTAATAGAAGCAAGTATCCCATACGCCTTCCGAACCACCTTATCTACCTGTGCTGCTGCCTTCAGTGATCTATGGACAAGTACACCAAGGTCCCTCTGACCCTCTGTACTTCCTAGGGTCCTACCATCCATTGTATATTCCCTTGCCTTGTTAGTCCTCCCAAAATGCATCACCTCACACTTCTCAGGATTAAATTCCATTTGCCACTGCTCTGCCCATCTTACCAGCCCATTTATATCATCCTGTAATCTAAGGCTTTCCTCCTCATAATTTATGACACCACCATTTTTCGTGACATCTGCGAACTTACTGATCATACCTCCTATATTCACGTCTAAATCATTAATGTACACTACAAACAGCAAGGGTCCCAGCACCGATCCCTGTGATACACCACTGGTCACAGGCTTCCACTTGCAAAAACAACCCTTGACCATCACCCTCTGCCTCCTGCCACTAAGCCAATTTTGGATCCAATTTGCCAAATTGCCCTGGATCCCACGGGCTCTTACCTTCTGAACCAATCTCCCATGTGGGACCTTATCAAAAGCCTTACTGAAATCCATGCAGACTACATCAACTGCTTTACCCTCATCTACACATCTAGTCACCGCCTCAAAAAATTCAATCAAGTTTGTTAGACACGATCTCCCCTGACAAAGCCATGCTGACTATCCCTGATTAATCCCTGCCTCTCCAAGTGGAGATTAATCCTGTCTCAGAATTTTTTCCAATAGTTTCCCAACCACTGATGTTAGACTCACCAGCCTGTAATTACCTGGTTTATCCCTGCTATCCTTCTTGAATAAAGGTACCACATTCACTGTCCTCCAGTCCTCTGGTACCTCTCCTGTGGCCAGAGAGGATTTGAAAATTTGTGTCAGAGCCCCTGCTATCTCCTCCCTTGCCTCACGTAACAGCCTGGGATACATCTCATCTGGGCCTGGGGATTTATCCACTTTTAAGCCCACTAAAACAGCTAATACATCCTCCCTTTCAGTGCTAATATATTCAAGTATATCACAATCCCCCTCCCTGATCTCTACCCCTACACTGTCCTTCTCCATCGTGAAAACAAATGAAAAGTAATCATTTAAAACCTCACCTATGTCCTCCGGCTCCACACACAGATTGCCACTTTGGTCCCTAATGGGCCCTACTCTTTCCCTGGTTATCCTCTTGCCCTTAATATACTTATAAAACGCCTTAGGATTTTCCTTTATCTTGCCCGCCAATGTTTTTTCATGTCCCCTCTTCGCTCACCTAATTACTTTTTTTTAAGTACCCTTTCTATACTCCTCTAGTGCCTCCACTGTTTTCAGCGCTTGGGCTCTGCCATAAGCCTCCTTTGTTTTACTTATCCAATCCTCTATATCCCTTGACATCCAGGGTTCCCTGGACTTGTTGGTCCTACCCTTCACTTTAATGGGAACATGTTGGCTCTGAACTCTCACAATTTCCTCTTTGAATGACTCCCACAGATCTGATGTAGACTTTCCTGCAAGTAGCTGCTCCCAGTCCACTTTTGCCAGATCCTGTTTTATCAAATTGAAATCGGCCTTCCCCCAATTCAGTACCTTTATTTCCAACCCATCTTCATCCTTTTCCATAACTACCTTAAATCGTGCAGAGTTATGGTCACTATCCCCAAAATGCACCCCCACTGACACTTCTACCACTTGTCCGACTTCATTAGATAGAGGATCTGGATCGGCGCAGGCTTGGAGGGCCGAAGGGCCTGTTCCTGTGCTGTAATTTTCTTTGTTCTTTGTTCTTTATTCCCTAGGATTAGGTCCAGTACTGCCCCTTCTCTTGTCGGACGTTCTACATACTGGCTCAAAAAGCTCTCCTGTATGCATTTTAAAAGTTCCTCCCCCTTTAAGCCTTTTGCACTAAGATTATCCCAGTTGATATTGGGGAAGTTGAAATCCCCTCCTGTTATTACCCTATTATTTTTACACCTCTCTGAGATTTGCCTCCATATCTGCTCCTCTATCTCTCCCTGACTGTTTGGAGTCCTGTAGTACACTCCCAGCCAAGTGATTGCCCCCTTTTTGTTTTTAAGTTCTACCCATATGGCCTCATTTGAGGAACCTTCTAAGATATCATCCCTCCTTACTGCAGTAATTGACTCCTTGATCAACAGTGCAATGCCACCTCCTCTTTTACCCCCTCCCCTATCACGCCTGAAGATTCTATACCCTGGAATATTGAGCTGCCAGTCCTACCCCTCCCTCAACCATGTCTCTGTGATAGCAATAATATCATAATCCCATGTGCTAATCAATGCCCTCAATTCATCTGCCTTACTGGTAAGACTCCTTGCATTAAAATAGATGCAATCCTGCATTGCATTTTTCACTTGTGCCTTAACAAGTCTATATTTGCTCTGCCCTCCAGACTGACACAGTTTCTCTTCTATATTTGACTGTGCATCACCCCCTACGGTAACTTCGCTCTGTATCCCATACCCCTAACAAATTAGTTTAAACCCCCCCCTCGTCCACCAGCACTAGCAAACCCCCCAGCAAGGATGTTGGTCCCGTTCCAGTTCTGGTTCAGGTGCAACCCGTCCAACTTGTAGAGGTCCCACCTTTGCCAGAAACAGACCCAGTGATCCAGGAACCTGAAGCCCTCCCTCCTGCACCATCTCCCCAGCCACGCATTCATCTGCTCTATCCTCCTATTCCTATAGTCACTAGCACGTGGCACCGGGAGTAATCCAGAGATTACAACCTTTGAGGTCCTGCTTTTTAATCTGCTACCTAGCTCCCTAAATTCTTGTTGCAGGACCTCATCCTTCTTTCCACCTATGTCGTTGGTACCAATATGGACCACAACCTCTGACTGCTCTTCCTCTCCCTTCAGAATGTCCTGCAGCCGCATCGTGACATCCTTGACCCTCACACCAGGGAGGCAACATACCATCCTGGAGTCTCGTTTGTGGCCACAGATACGCCTATCTGTACCCCTTACGATAGAATCCCCCATCACTATAGCTCTTCCATCCCTTTTCCTTTTCCTCCCCTGCTGTGCAGCAGAGCCCTCCATGGTGCCACAAACTTGGCTGTTGCTGCTTTCCCCTGGGTGGTCATCTCCCCCAACAGTATCCAAAGCGGTATATCTGTTTGAGAGGGGGATGGCCACAGGGGACTCCTGCACTACCTGCCTGCACCTACTACTCTGTCTGGTGGTCACCCACCTCTTTTCTGCCTGTGATGCCATTACCTGCGGTGTGACCACCTCACTAAACGTGCAATCCACGACGTCCTCAGTATCGCGGATGCTCCACAGTGAATCCACCCGCAGCTCCAGCTCTGTAATGCGGGTAGTCAGTAGCTGCAGATGGATACACTTCCTGCAGACATGGTCAGCAGGGACACTGGAAGCGTCCCTGATTTCCCACATAGTGCAGGAGGAGCAGATCACGGGACTGAGCTCTCCTGTCATGATTTACCCTTCGGTTATTTCATTACTCCTTTAATTAAAAAATACTAATTATACTAGGGGCCTTGTTCTAACCACTCCAATCTAAAGTCCTTAATAAGTTACACTGAATTACAAAAAAACCCACTTTAGTCGTACTCACCTTATCACTAGAGGTTTTTTTTCAACAAAAAAACTTTCCCTTTTTTAAGCTTTTTAAATACACTAACAGCTGCTACTCACCCAACCAATCACCTTGCAGATTTACCGTGATGTCACTAAGTTTTTTTCGAGTCTCAGGGCGTACCGATAGAGAGCAGGTCCACCAGCCACCACCGCTCCTGTCCTCAGGTAAGTGAGGGCCTCGAGCCCCGTGCTCTCTTTTACAGCTCCCACTCCGGATCAGCTTCCGCCCAGGTCCACCAGCCACCACCGCTCCTGTCCTCAGGTAAGTGAGGGCCTCGAGCCCCGTGCTCTCTTTTACAGCTCCCACTCCGGATCAGCTTCCGCCCAGGTCCACCAGCCACCACCGCTCCTGTCCTCAGGTAAGTGAGAAGGAGGCCATTTGGCCTATCGAGCCCAGGCCAGCTCTCTGCAGAGCAATCCAGTCAGTCCCACTCCCCTGTTTGATTCCCATAGTCCTGCAGGTTTATTTCCTTCAAGTGCCCATCCAATTTCCTTTTGAAATTATTGATTGTCTCTGTTTCCACCTCCCTCATTACCACCCACTGCGTAAAAACCTTCTTCCTCACATTCCCCCTGCATCTCTTGCCCAAAACCTTCAATCTGTGTCACCTAGTCCTTGTACCATCAGTTAATGAGAACAGTTTTTCCTTGTTTAACTTATTCAAACTTGTCATAATTGTACATTTCTATTAAATCTTCCCTCAAGCTCCTTTGCTCTAAGGAAAACAACCCCAGCTTTTCCAACATAACCTTGTAATTAAAATCTCCCTGGTGGGATAGGACATACCCAGGGATAGTGATTGCAGTAAAAGCAAAATACTGCGGATGCTGGAAATCTGAAATAAAAACAAGAAATGCTGGAACCACTCAGCAGGTCTGGCAGCATCTGTGGAAAGAGAAGCAGAGTTAACGTTTCGGGTCAGTGACCCTTCTTCGGAACTGACAAATATTAGAAAAGTCACAGATTATAAGCAAGTGAGGTGGGGGTGGGGCAAGAGATAACAAAGGAGAAGGTGCAGATTGGACCAGGCCACATAGCTGACCAAAAGGTCACGGAGCAAAGGCAAACAATATGTTAATGGTGTGTTGAAAGACAAAGCATTAGTACAGATTAGGTGTGAATATACTGAATATTGAACAGCAGCAAGTGCAAACCTGAAAAAAACAGTGGGTAAGCAAACTGAACAAACTAAGATGAAATTAAATAAATGCAAAAAAAAATTGTAAAAAATGTAAAAAAAGAATGTAAAAAAAAAAGGAAGAAAAAATAACTGAAAATGAAAGTAAAATGGGGGGCTGTCATGCTCTGAAATTATTGAACTCAATGTTCAGTCCGGCAGGCTGTAGTGTGCCTAATCGGTAAATGAGATGCTGTTCCTCGAGCTTGCGTTGATGTTCACTGGAACACTGCAGCAATCCCAGGACAGAGATGTGAGCATGAGAGCAGGGGGGAGTGTTGAAATGGCAAGCAACCGGAAGCTCAGGGTCCTGCTTGCGGACTGAGCGGAGATGTTCCGCAAAGCGGTCACCCAGTCTGCGCTTGGTCTCCCCAATGTAGAGGAGACCACACTGTGAGCAGCGAATACAGTATACTACATTGAAAGAAGTACAAGTAAATCGCTGCTTCACCTGAAAGGAGTGTTTGGGGCCTGGGATAGTGAGGAGAGAGGAGGTAAATGGGCAGGTATTACACCTCCTACAATTGCAGGGGAAGGTGCCCTGGGACGGGGACGAGGTGGTGGGGGTAATGGAGGAGTGGACCAGGGTGTCGCGGAGGGAACGATCCCTTCGGAATGCTGACAAGGGAAGGGAGGGGAAGATGCGACTGGTAGTGGCATCACGCTGGAGGTGGCGAAAATGGTGGAGGATGATCCTTTGGATATGGAGGTTGATGGGGTGGAAAGTGAGGACAAGGGGAACCCTGTCATGGTTCTGGGAGGGAGGGGAAGGGGTGAGGGTAGAGGTGCGGGGAATGGGTCGGACACGGTTGAGGGCCCTGTCAACCACAGTGGGGGGGAATCCTCGGTTGAGGAAAAAGGAGGTCATATCAGAAGCACCGTCATGGAAGGTAGCATCATCAGAGCAGATGCATCGGAGACGGAGAAACTGGAAGTATGGAATGGAGTCCTTACAGGAGGTAGGGTGTGAAGAAGTGTAGTCGAGATAGCTGTGGGAGTCGGTGGGCTTATAATGGATATTGGTAGACAACCTATCCCCAGAGATGGAGACAGAGAAGTCGAGGAAGGGAAGGGAAGTGTCAGAGATGGACCATGTAAAGGTGAGAGAAGGGTGGAAATTGGAAGCAAAGTTGATAAAGTTTTCGAGTTCGGGGCGGGAGCAGGAAACGGCACCGATACAGTCATCAATGTACCGGAAAAAGAGTTGGGGGAGGGGGCCTGAGTAGGACTGGAACAAAGAATGCTCGACATATCCCACGAAAAGACAGGCATAACTAGGACCCATGCGGGTACCCATAGCGACACCTTTTACTTGAAGGAAGTGCGTGGAGTTGAAGGAGAAGTTGTTCAATGTGAGAACAAGTTCAGCCAGGCGGAGGAGGGTGGTGGTGGATGGGGACTGGTTGGGCCTCTGTTCCAGGAAGAAGCGGAGAGCCCTCAAACCATCCTGGTGGGGGATGGAGGTGTAGAGCGATTGGACGTCCATAGTGAAGAGGAGGCGGTTGGGACCAGGAAACTGGAAATTGTCAAAATGACGTAGGGCGTCAGAAGAGTCACGGATGTAGGTGGGAAGAGACTGGACCAGCGGAGAAAAGATAGAGTCAAGATGGGAAGAAATAATTTCAGTGGGGCAGGAGCAGGCTGACACAATGGGTCTGCCGGGACAGTCCCGTTTGTGGATTTTGGGAAGGAGGTAGAAGCGGGCTGTCCGGGGTTGTGGGACTATGATGTTGGAAGCTGTCGAGGGAAGATCTCCAGAGGAGATGAGGTCAGTGACAGTCCTTTGGACAGTGGTTTGATGTTCGGTGGTGGGGTCATGGTCCAGAGGGAGGTAGGAGGAAGTGTCTGTGAGTTGGCGTTGAGCTTCTGCAAGGTAGAGGTCAGTACAACAACAGCACCACCCTTGTCTGCAGGTTTGAAGACCATGTCGGGGTTAGGCAACATCCTGGTGAATCTCCTCTGCACCCTCTCCAGTGCAATCACATCCTTCCTATAGTGTGGTGCCCAGAACTGTACACAGTACTCCAGCTGTGGCCTAACTAGCGTTTTATACAGCTCCATCATAACCTCCCTGCTCTTATATTCTATGCCTCGGCTAATAAAGGCAAGTATCCCATACGCCTTCCGAACCACCTTATCTACCTGTGCTGCTGCCTTCAGTGATCTATGGACAAGTACACCAAGGTCCCTCTGACACTCTGTAATTTCTAGGGTCCTACCATCCATTGTATATTCCCTTGCCTTGTTAGTCCTCCCAAAATGCATCACCTCACACTTCTCAGGATTAAATTCCATTTGCCATTGCTCCACCCATCATGTTTTGGGGCTTGTGTTTTGGGCCTCGTATTTTGGGCCTTGTATTTTGGGACTCGTGTTTAGGGACTCGTGTTTAGGGACTCGTGTCTTGGGCCTCGTGTTTTGGGCCCCGGGTTTTGGGCCCCGTGTTTTGGGCCCCGTGATTTGGGGCTCGTGTTTAGGGGCTCGTGTTTTGGGGCTCGTGTTTTGGGGCTCGTGCTTTGGGGCTCGTGCTTTGGGGCTCGTGTTTTGGGGCTCGTGTTTTGGGGTTCGTGTTTTGGGGCTCGTGTTTTGGGACTCGTGTTTTGGGACTCCTGTTTTGGGACTCCTGTTTTGGGACTCCTGTTTTGGGACTCCTGTTTTGGGGCTCCTGTTTTGGGACTCCTGTTTTGGGACTCCTGTTTTGGGACTCCTGTTTTGGGGCTCCTGTTTTGGGCCTCGTGTTTTGGGCCTCCTGTTTTGGGACTCGTGTTTTGGGCCTCGTGTTTTGGGCCTCGTGTTTTGGGACTCGTGTTTTGGGACTCGTGTTTTGGGACTCGTGCTTCGGGCTCGTGTTTTGGGGCTCGTGTTTTGGGCCTCGTGTTTTGGGGCTCGTGTTTTGGGGCTCGTGTTTTGGGACTCGTGTTTTGGGACTCGTGTTTTGGGACTCGTGTTTTGGGACTCGTGTTTTGGGACTCGTGTTTTGGCTTCAAGAAGTGAAAACGGGGAGAAGAGATCTGAAATGACATCACCTCATTCTCCTCTTCTGATTGGCCTTTTTCTTTCAGGTATTTCTACACTAAGAAAATTAGCATCAAGTTGTCTTCAGTCAAGTGCATTCACAACATGGCTTCTGATTATGGAGTGACTGCTATTCGAGATTATTGTGATAAACTCTTTTACAAACTTCTCCCACAAGATCCTTCTTTCAAACACCAGCTAGAGCTGTATAACTATGCAGAGGCTGTTGAGGATCCACTGCTGAAAGAGATTTGTTTGGAATATTTTGCCTGGAACTGTGAATCTTTCAGTAAATCGCCAGTATGGTATGAGATCACTGGAGAAGAGCTGGATACCTTGCTTCAGAGGTCAGACATTGTCATTGAGAATGAGTTGACATTGTACCAAGCCGTGGAGTCTTGGATAACTCAGAATGAAAGGACTGAGCTGGTTGACCTATTAATGGGGAAGATTCGATTCCACATGATGTCTCCAGAAGAACTGATTTCCATCCCATTTAACTCAAGTCTCTATGAAGAGTTTGAGAATATCTTCACACAAAAACTCCTGCAAGCCTTTGAATTCCATTCAGTTCCTGTGCAAAAACTAAAATATTACAGAAATATATCTGATCCAATCTATCATCCCAGAATCTACACCACTTCAGACTGGAGTACTGTTCTCCAAATAACCTCTTCTGAACATAGTTCTAAGCAGGGAACCTCCAGCTACACACACAATGCTCTCTATGGAGGTATATATAGCTCTGATGGCTATGGCAGGTATAACCCATACCTTTCCTCCCCCAGCTCTTTCTTTCAGACTGCCAAACACATGAGTCAACTGTACAGCTCCACCAAACTCTCCTGGTCAGCTTATTACCATAACAATCCACAACGGTGTAGAAACAGTAATGTCATCTGTCCCTACGATACATACCCAGTGGCAACCCTGTCCACCGCCTCCTCCAGGCATCAATACTCCATCACATATCACAACAGGATTGTCCTGCTCTGTAATGACACCTTTGTGTCCTATATTCAGGATATGAAGAATTTCACTGCTGTGCTTCCGTCCTTCAACACTAGCAGCCTCTTCCTATTCAGTTGTGAGGCAGGAATCTCATCGCTGAGGTTTGTGGTCAGGCCACTCTATGTCTGATTCACCCAATCCCAGGAGTTTCTCGCCATCACCTGCACAATTGGGCAATACTAGGTCACAGGCCCAAAGTCAGAATGCCCCAACTTGTAGCCCCTGTTGTGTATCTGATGTATATCATTGTCCAGTGCATGAGGCTATGAAAACATGCACACTTACACCCAATCACACTCATACTTACACCGACTCACACACTGACTCACACTTACACCCAATCACACTCATACTTACACCGACTCACACACTGACTCTCACACTCACACACTGACTCACACTTACACCCAATCACACTCATACTTACACCGACTCACACACTGACTCTCACACTCACACACTGACTCACACTTACACCCAATCACACTCATACTTACACCGACTCACACACTGACTCTCACACTCACACACTGACTCACACTTACACCCAATCACACTCATACTTACACCGACTCACACACTGACTCTCACACTCACACACTGACTCACACTTACACCCAATCACACTCATACTTACACCGACTCACACACTGACTCTCACACTCACACACTGACTCACACTTACACCCAATCACACTCATACTTACACCGACTCACACACTGACTCTCACACTCACACACTGACTCACACTTACACCCAATCACACTCATACTTACACCGACTCACACACTGACTCTCACACTCACACACTGACTCACACTTACACCCAATCACACTCATACTTACACCGACTCACACACTGACTCACACTTACACCCAATCACACTCATACTTACACCGACTCACACACTGACTCTCACACTCACACACTGACTCACACTTACACCCAATCACACTCATACTTACACCGACTCACACACTGACTCTCACACTCACACACTGACTCACACTTACACCCAATCACACTCATACTTACACCGACTCACACACTGACTCTCACACTCACACACTGACTCACACTTACACCCAATCACACTCATACTTACACCGACTCACACACTGACTCTCACACTCACACACTGACTCACACTTACACCCAATCACACTCATACTTACACCGACTCACACACTGACTCTCACACTCACACACTGACTCACACTTACACCCAATCACACTCATACTTACACCGACTCACACACTGACTCACACTTACACCCAATCACACTCATACTTACACCGACTCACACACTGACTCTCACACTCACACACTGACTCACACTTACACCCAATCACACTCATACTTACACCGACTCACACACTGACTCTCACACTCACACACTGACTCACACTTACACCCAATCACACTCATACTTACACCGACTCACACACTGACTCTCACACTCACACACTGACTCACACTTACACCCAATCACACTCATACTTACACCGACTCACACACTGACTCTCACACTCACACACTGACTCACACTTACACCCAATCACACTCATACTTACACCGACTCACACACTGACTCTCACACTCACACACTGACTCACACTTACACCCAATCACACTCATACTTACACCGACTCACACACTGACTCACACTTACACCCAATCACACTCATACTTACACCGACTCACACACTGACTCTCACACTCACACACTGACTCACACTTACACCCAATCACACTCATACTTACACCGACTCACACACTGACTCTCACACTCACACACTGACTCACACTTACACCCAATCACACTCATACTTACACCGACTCACACACTGACTCTCACACTCACACACTGACTCACACTTACACCCAATCACACTCATACTTACACCGACTCACACACTGACTCTCACACTCACACACTGACTCACACTTACACCCAATCACACTCATACTTACACCGACTCACACACTGACTCACACTTACACCCAATCACACTCATACTTACACCGACTCACACACTGACTCTCACACTCACACACTGACTCACACTTACACCCAATCACACTCATACTTACACCGACTCACACACTGACTCTCACACTCACACACTGACTCACACTTACACCCAATCACACTCATACTTACACCGACTCACACACTGACTCTCACACTCACACACTGACTCACACTTACACCCAATCACACTCATATTTACACCGACTCACACACTGACTCTCACACTCACACACTGACTCACACTTACACCCAATCACACTCATACTTACACCGACTCACACACTGACTCTCACACTCACACACTGACTCACACTTACACCCAATCACACTCATACTTACACCGACTCACACACTGACTCTCACACTCACACACTGACTCACACTTACACCCAATCACACTCATACTTACACCGACTCACACACTGACTCTCACACTCACACACTGACTCACACTTACACCCAATCACACTCATACTTACACCGACTCACACACTGACTCTCACACTCACACACTGACTCACACTTACACCCAATCACACTCATACTTACACCGACTCACACACTGACTCTCACACTCACACACTGACTCACACTTACACCCAATCACACTCATACTTACACCGACTCACACACTGACTCTCACACTCACACACTGACTCACACTTACACCCAATCACACTCATACTTACACCGACTCACACACTGACTCTCACACTCACACACTGACTCACACTTACACCCAATCACACTCATACTTACACCGACTCACACACTGACTCTCACACTCACACACTGACTCACACTTACACCCAATCACACTCATACTTACACCGACTCACACACTGACTCACACTTACACCCAATCACACTCATACTTACACCGACTCACACACTGACTCTCACACTCACACACTGACTCACACTTACACCCAATCACACTCATACTTACACCGACTCACACACTGACTCTCACACTCACACACTGACTCACACTTACACCCAATCACACTCATACTTACACCGACTCACACACTGACTCTCACACTCACACACTGACTCACACTCACACCCAATCACACTCATACTTACACCGACTCACACACTGACTCTCACACTCACACACTGACTCACACTTACACCCAATCACACTCATACTTACACCGACTCACACACTGACTCACACTTACACCCAATCACACTCATACTTACACCGACTCACACACTGACTCTCACACTCACACACTGACTCACACTTACACCCAATCACACTCATACTTACACCGACTCACACACTGACTCTCACACTCATACACTGACTCACACTTACACCCAATCACACTCATACTTACACCGACTCACACACTGACTCTCACACTCACATACTGACTCACACTTACACCAATTCACACTCACACTTATACTGACTCACTGACTAGCATTTACACTGACTCACACTTACATTGACTCACACTCCTGCTTACACTGACTTATACTTATACCGAATCACACTTACACTGACTGGCATTTACACTTATACAAACTCACACTTACACTGACTGGCATTTACACTTATACAAACTCACACTTACACTGACTCACAATCACACTTGCACTGATTAGCATTTACATTGACCCTTCCACTTACACTGATTCTCACACTTATACTTAGAATCATAGAGTCATTTACAGCACAGAAGGAGGCCATTCGGCCTATCGGGTCCATGTTGGTTCTGCACAGAGCTATACAGTCAGTCCCACTCCCCTGCTCAATCCCTGTAGCCCTGCAGGTTTATTTCCCTCAAGTGACCATCCAATTTCCTTTTAAAGTCATTAATTTTTTAAAACATTCTTTCATGGGATGTGGGTGTCGCTGGCCAGGCCAGCATTTATTGCCCATCCCTAATTGCCTTTGAACTGAGTGTCTTGCTAGGCCATTTCAGAGGGCCTGTAAGAGTTAACCACATTGCTGTGGGTCTGGAGTCACATGTAGGCCAGACCAGGTAAGGACAGCAGATTTCCTTCCCTAAAGGACGTTAGTGAACCTGTTGGGTTTTTACGACAATCAGCAATAGTTTCATGGTCACCATTACTGAGACCAGCTTTCAATTCCAGATTTTTAAAATTAATTAATTGAATTTAAATTCCACCAGCTGTCATGGTGGGATTTGAACCATGTCCCCAGGGCAGTAGCCTGGGCCTCTGAAGAGCTAATTCAGTGACATTACCATTACACCATTGTCTCCCCTCCATTGTCTCCTCTTCCACCGCCCTCATGGACAGTGAGTTCCAGGTCATTACCACCCACTGTGTAATAAAGTTCTTCCTCACATTCCCCCTGCATCTCTTGTCCCAAAACCTTCACTCTGTGTTGCCTAGTCCTTGTACCATCAGTTCATGAGAACAGTTTTTCCTTGCCTAAGCCTGTCATAATCTTATATACTTCTGTTAAATCTCCTCTCAATCTCCTTTGCTCCAGGGAGAACAACCCCAGCTTCTCCAACCTAACCTTGTAACTAAAATCCCCCATCCCTGGAACCATCCTGGTAAATCTCCTCTGCTCCCTCTCTAAAGCTTCCACATCCTTCCTATAATGAGAACAGTTTTTCCTTGTCTAAACCTGTCATAATCTTATACACTTCTATTAAATCATGCATCCATGATTTTAATTGCTCCACCATTGGTGGCTATGCCTTCAGTTGCCACGGCTCCAAGCTCTGGAATTGCCTTCCTCCACCTCTCTACCTCTCCATGTCACTCACTGCCTTTGAAACACTCCTTACTACCAACCTCTTTGACCCAGCTTCGAAACATCTGACATAATATCTCCTTTCACATGTGGTGTCATATTTTGTTTTATAATGCTCCTGTGAAGCACTTTGGGATTATTTACTTCATTAAAGTTGCTATATAAATACAGTTGTTCTTGTTGACTCCCACACATTGTAGCAATAGCCACACACCATGTGTATCAAACATAATCGTGCATTGTATCTCCAACAGCTAACAATTTGCTGATTTATATTCTGGTTGCTTTGCATTTGATTATTGCTCTTTAGCTCCTGTGATTCTGTTCCTGGAACTCTGCCCCTGTCTTAAGGGCAATTAGGGATGGGCAATAAATGCTGGCCGAGCCAGCGACGCCCACATCCCACAAACAAATAAAAACAACTCTGCCCCTGTGATACATGATTTTGAGCATCTGTATAATGTCACTGATGCTGCAAACACAACAGTTTGTCATTAATGGGCCAGGCCATAGAATCGTAGAATCAAATATTGTTAGAGGTAAGAAGAGGCCATTTGGCACATCATGTCTGTACTGACTCTCTGTAAGAACAACTCACCTCGTCTCACTCCCCCGTCTTTTTCTCTGTAGCTCTGCACATTTTTTATCTTCAGATAATTATCCAATTCTCTTTTCAAAACCACAATTGAATCTGCCTCCACCACAATCTCAGGCAGTGCATTCCAGATCCTAACCACAATTAAACCAACCTCCACCACAATCTCAGTGCATTCCAGATCCTAACCACATTTAAACCAACCTCCACCACAATCTCGGTGCATTCCAGATCCGAAACACAATTAAACCAACCTCCACCACAATCTCAGTGCATTCCAGATCCTAACCACAATTAAACCAACCTCCACCACAATCTCGGTGCATTCCAGATCCGAAACACAATTAAACCAACCTCCACCACAATCTCAGTGCATTCCAGATCCTAACCACAATTAAACCAACCTCCACCACAATCTCAGTGCATTCCAGATCCTGACCACAATTAAACCAACCTCCACCACAATCTCAGGCAGTGCATTCCAGATCCTAACCACAATTAAACCAACCTCCACCACAATCTCGGTGCATTCCAGATCCGAAACACAATTAAACCAACCTCCACCACAATCTCAGTGCATTCCAGATCCTAACCACAATTAAACCAACCTCCACCACAATCTCAGTGCATTCCAGATCCTAACCACAATTAAACCAACCTCCACCACAATCTCAGTGCATTCCAGATCCTAACCACAATTAAACCAACCTCCACCACAATCTCAGTGCATTCCAGATCCTAACCACAATTAAACCAACCTCCACCACAATCTCAGTGCATTCCAGATCCTGACCACAATTAAACCAACCTCCACCACAATCTCAGGCAGTGCATTCCAGATCCTAACCACAATTAAACCAACCTCCACCACAATCTCAGTGCATTCCAGATCCTAACCACAATTAAACCAACCTCCACCACAATCTCAGTGCATTCCAGATCCTAACCACAATTAAACCAACCTCCACCACAATCTCAGTGCATTCCAGATCCTAACCACAATTAAACCAACCTCCACCACACTCTCAGTGCATTCCAGATCCTAACCACAATTGAATCTGCCTCCACCACAATCTCAGTGCATTCCAGATCCTGACCACAATTAAACCAACCTCCACCACAATCTCAGTGCATTCCAGATCCTGACCACAATTAAACCAACCTCCACCACAATCTCAGGCAGTGCATTCCAGATCCTAACCACAATTAAACCAACCTCCACCACAATCTCAGTGCATTCCAGATCCTGACCACAATTAAACCAACCTCCACCACAATCTCAGTGCATTCCAGATCCTAACCACAATTAAACCAACCTCCACCACAATCTCAGTGCATTCCAGATCCTAACCACAATTAAACCAACCTCCACCACAATCTCAGTGCATTCCAGATCCTAACCACAATTAAACCAACCTCCACCACAATCTCAGTGCATTCCAGATCCTAACCACAATTAAACCAACCTCCACCACAATCTCAGTGCATTCCAGATCCTAACCACAATTAAACCAACCTCCACCACAATCTCAGTGCATTCCAGATCCTAACCACAATTGAATCTGCCTCCACCACAATCTCAGGCAGTGCATTCCAGATCCTAACCACAATTAAACCAACCTCCACCACAATCTCAGTGCATTCCAGATCCTAACCACAATTAAACCAACCTCCACCACAATCTCAGGCAGTGCATTCCAGATCCTAACCACAATTAAACCAACCTCCACCACAATCTCAGTGCATTCCAGATCCTAACCACAATTGAATCTGCCTCCACCACAATCTCAGGCAGTGCATTCCAGATCCTAACCACAATTAAACCAACCTCCACCACAATCTCAGTGCATTCCAGATCCTAACCACAATTGAATCTGCCTCCACCACAATCTCAGGCAGTGCATTCCAGATCCTAACCACAATTAAACCAACCTCCACCACAATCTCAGTGCATTCCAGATCCTGACCACAATTAAACCAACCTCCACCACAATCTCAGTGCATTCCAGATCCTAACCACAATTAAACCAACCTCCACCACAATCTCAGTGCATTCCAGATCCTAACCACAATTAAACCAACCTCCACCACAATCTCAGTGCATTCCAGATCCTAACCACAATTAAACCAACCTCCACCACAATCTCAGTGCATTCCAGATCCTAACCACAATTAAACCAACCTCCACCACAATCTCAGTGCATTCCAGATCCTAACCACAATTAAACCAACCTCCACCACAATCTCAGTGCATTCCAGATCCTAACCACAATTAAACCAACCTCCACCACAATCTCAGTGCATTCCAGATCCTAACCACAATTAAACCAACCTCCACCACAATCTCAGTGCATTCCAGATCCTAACCACAATTGAATCTGCCTCCACCACAATCTCAGGCAGTGCATTCCAGATCCTAACCACAATTAAACCAACCTCCACCACAATCTCAGTGCATTCCAGATCCTAACCACAATTAAACCAACCTCCACCACAATCTCAGTGCATTCCAGATCCTAACCACAATTAAACCAACCTCCACCACAATCTCAGTGCATTCCAGATCCTAACCACAATTGAATCTGCCTCCACCACAATCTCAGGCAGTGCATTCCAGATCCTAACCACAATTAAACCAACCTCCACCACAATCTCAGTGCATTCCAGATCCTAACCACAATTAAACCAACCTCCACCACAATCTCAGTGCATTCCAGATCCTAACCACAATTAAACCAACCTCCACCACAATCTCAGTGCATTCCAGATCCTAACCACAATTAAACCAACCTCCACCACAATCTCAGTGCATTCCAGATCCTAACCACAATTAAACCAACCTCCACCACAATCTCAGTGCATTCCAGATCCTAACCACAATTAAACCAACCTCCACCACAATCTCAGTGCATTCCAGATCCTAACCACAATTAAACCAACCTCCACCACAATCTCAGTGCATTCCAGATCCTAACCACAATTAAACCAACCTCCACCACAATCTCAGTGCATTCCAGATCCTAACCACAATTAAACCAACCTCCACCACAATCTCAGTGCATTCCAGATCCTAACCACAATTAAACCAACCTCCACCACAATCTCAGTGCATTCCAGATCCTAACCACAATTAAACCAACCTCCACCACAATCTCAGTGCATTCCAGATCCTAACCACAATTGAATCTGCCTCCACCACAATCTCAGTGCATTCCAGATCCTAACCACAATTAAACCAACCTCCACCACAATCTCAGTGCATTCCAGATCCTGACCACAATTAAACCAACCTCCACCACAATCTCAGTGCATTCCAGATCCTAACCACAATTAAACCAACCTCCACCACAATCTCAGTGCATTCCAGATCCTGACCACAATTAAACCAACCTCCACCACAATCTCAGTGCATTCCAGATCCTGACCACAATTAAACCAACCTCCACCACAATCTCAGTGCATTCCAGATCCTAACCACAATTAAACCAACCTCCACCACAATCTCAGTGCATTCCAGATCCTGACCACAATTAAACCAACCTCCACCACAATCTCAGTGCATTCCAGATCCTGACCACAATTAAACCAACCTCCACCACAATCTCAGTGCATTCCAGATCCTAACCACATTTAAACCAACCTCCACCACAATCTCAGGCAGTGCATTCCAGATCCTAACCACAATTAAACCAACCTCCACCACAATCTCAGTGCATTCCAGATCCTAACCACAATTAAACCTGCCTCCACCACAATCTCAGGCAGTGCATTCCAGATCCTAACCACAATTAAACCAACCTCCACCACAATCTCAGTGCATTCCAGATCCTAACCACAATTAAACCAGCCTCCACCACAATCTCAGGCAGTGCATTCCAGATCCTAACCACAATTAAACCAGCCTCCACCACAATCTCAGTGCATTCCAGATCCTAACCACAATTAAACCAACCTCCACCACAATCTCAGTGCATTCCAGATCCTAACCACAATTAAACCAACCTCCACCACAATCTCAGTGCATTCCAGATCCTAACCACAATTAAACCTGCCTCCACCACAATCTCAGGCAGTGCATTCCAGATCCTAACCAAGCTAAAATGCTCGAATCTATCATAATGACTGTGATAACTGGTCATTGAGAGAATAACAGCAGGGATTGGACAGAGTCAACATGGATTTGTGAAAGGGAAATCATTTTTGACAAACCTGGTGGAGTTTTTGAGGATGTAACTTGTAGCAGAGATAAAGGAGAACTAGTGGATGTGGTGTATTTGGATTTTCAGAAAGCTTTTGATAAGGTCCCACACAGGAGGTTTGTAAACAAAATTAGAGCACATGGGATTGGGGGGGGAATATACTGCAATGGATTGAGAATTGGTTAACAGACAGAAAGCAGAGAGTAGGAATAAATGGGTCATTCTCAGGATGACAGGCTGTTACTAGTGGGGTACCGCAAAGATCAGTGCTGGGGCTGCAGCTGTTTACAGTCTATATAAATGATTTGGATGTGGGGACCAATTGTAATATTTCCAAATTTGCAGATAAACTAGGAGGGGGTGTAAGTTGTGAGGAGGATGCAAGGAGACTTCAAGGGGATTTGGACAGGCTAAGTGAGTGGGCAAGATCATGGCAGATGGAATATAATGTGAATAAATGTGAAGTTATCCATTTGGGTAGAAAAAACAGAATATTTCTTAAATGGTAAGATGTTGGGAAGTGTTGATGTCCAAAGAGACCTGGGTGTCCTTGTTCGTGAGTCACTGAAAGCTAGTTTGCAGGTGCAGCAAGCAATTAGGAAGGCAAATGGTATTTTGGCAGATGGGCCAAAGGGCCTGTTTCCGTGCTGTATAACTCTATGACTCTACTGCAAGGCTGGTTTTGAATACAGGAGTAGAGAAGTCTTGCTGCAATTGTACAGAGCCTTGATGTGACTGTACCTGGAGTAATGTGTACAGTTTTGGTCTCCTTATCTCGAGAGACAATGGGTAAGCACCTGGAGGTTGTCAGTGGTTTGTGAAGCAGTGTCTGGAGTGTCTATAAAGGCCAATTCTAGAGTGACAGGCTCTTCCACAGGTGCGGCAGATAAAATTGTTTGTCGGGGCTGTTACACAGTTGGCTCTCCTCTTGCGCTTCTCTCTTCGACTCGCCACACTTTAGCCCTGACTTTATGGCTGCCCGCCAGCTCTGGCGAGCACTGGCAACTGACTCCCACGACTTGTGGTCAATGTCACAGGACTTTATGTTGCATTTGCAGACGTCTTTAAAGCGGAGACATGGACGGCCAGTGGGTCTGATACCAGTGTCGAGCTCGCTGTACAATGTGTCTTTGGGGATCCTGCCATCTTCCATGCGGCTCACATGGCCAAGCCATCTCAAGCGCCGCTGACTCAGTAGTGTGTACAAGCTGGGGATGTCGGCCGCCTCGAGGACTTCTGTGTTGGAGATACGGTCCTGCCACCTGATGCCAAGGATTCTCCAGAGGCAGCGAAGATGGAATGAATTGAGACATCACTCTTGGCTGACATACGTTGTCCAGGCCTCGCTGCCGTAGAGCAAGGTACTGAGGACACAGGCTTGATACACTCGGACTTTTGTGTTCCGTGTCAGTAGCAGTGGAAGCCTTTCCCATGCGCTTGTTGATTTCTGCATCTAGAGACAGGTTACTGGTGATAGTTGAGCCTAGGTAGGTGAACTCTTGAACCACTTCCAGTGCGTGGTCGCCAATATTGATGGATGGAGCATTTCTGACGTCCTGCCCCATGATGTTCGTTTTCTTGAGGCTGATGGTTCGGCCAAATTCATTGCAGGCAGCCGCAAACCTGTTGATGAGACTCTGCAGACACTCTTCAGTGTGAGATGTTAAAGCAGCATCGTCAGCAAAGAGGAGTTCCCTGATGAGGACTTTTCATACTTTGGTCTTCGCTCTTAGGCGGGCAAGGTTGAACAACCTGCCCCCTGATCTTGTGTGGAGGAAAATTCCTTCTTCTGAAGACTTGAACGCATGTGAAAGCAGGAGGGAGAAGAAAATCCCAAACAGTGTGGGTGTGAGAACACAGCCCTGTTTCACGCCACTCAGGATAGGAAAGGGGTCTGATGAGGGATATACTTGCCATGGAGGGAGTGTAACAGAGGTTCACCAGACTAAGCACTGGGATGTCGGGATTGTCTGATGAGAGACTGCAGAAACTGGGCCTGTATTTTCTAGAATTTTGGAGAATGAGAGGTGACTTAATCGAAATTCAACAAGAAATGCTGGAAATACTCAGCAGGTCTGGCAGCATCTGTGGAGAGAGAAACAGAGTTAATGTTTCAGGTCAGTGACCCTTCATCAGAACTTCATCAGAAGGGTCACTGAACTGAAACATTAACTCTGTTTCTCTCTCCACAGATGCTGCCAGACCTGCTGAGTATTTCCAGCATTTCTTGTTTTTATTTCAGATGTCCAGCATCTGCAGTATTTTGCTTTTAATTTAGTGACTTAATTGAGGTGCACAAAATTATTAGGGGGCTCGATAGAGTGGACAGGAAGGACCTGTTTCTCCTAGTGGAGAGTTCAATTACCAGGGGGCACAGAGTTAAGGCGATTGGTAGAAGGATTAGAGGGAACATGAGGAAAAGCTTTCCCACCCAGAGGGTGGTGAGTGTCTGGAATTCACTGCCAGGAATGGTGGTGGAGGCAGAAACTCTCAATTCTTTTAAAAGGTACCTGGACATGCACCTGAAGTGCTGTAACCGGCAAGGCTATGGATCAGGTGCTGGAAGGTGGGATTAGATTGGGCGGCTAGTTTTTTCAGCTGGCGCAGACACGATGGGCTGAATGGCCTCTTTCTGTGCCGTAACATTTCTAGGCTTCTATGGCATCATTGAAACTTTGAACATTGAACAAATATTTTCTGTCTGTCTTCACAGAACAAGAACCAAGTTCCATACCAGAAATAGGCAGTAAACTAGTGTCTAAAATGAGTGAGGAAATAAAGGTGACTCAGTGAAAAGAGAGGGACTGAGGTGGTCTCTCAGTGAACAGAGAGGGACTGAGGTGGTCTCTCAGTGAACAGAGAGGGACTGAGGTGGTCTCTCAGTGAACAGAGAGGGACTGTGGTGGTCTCTCAGTGAACAGAGAGGGACTGAGGTGGTCTCAGTGAACAGAGTGGGACTGTGGTGGTCTCTCAGTGAAAAGAGAGGGACTGAGGTGGTCTTTCAGTGAACAGAGAGGGACTGAGGTGGTCTCTCAGTGAACAGAGAGGGACTGAGGTGGTCTCTCAGTGAACAGAGTGGGACTGTGGTGGTCTCTCAGTGAACAGAGTGGGACTGTGGTGGTCTCTCAGTGAACAGAGTGGGACTGTGGTGGTCTCTCAGTGAAAAGAGAGGGACTGAGGTGGTCTTTCAGTGAACAGAGAGGGACTGAGGTGGTCTCTCAGTGAAAAGAGAGGGACTGAGGTGGTCTTTCAGTGAACAGAGAGGGACTGAGGTGGTCTCTCAGTGAACAGAGAGGGACTGTGGTGGTCTCTCAGTGAACAGAGAGGGACTGAGGTGGTCTGTCAGTGAACAGAGAGGGACTGAGGTGGTCTCTCAGTGAAAAGAGAGGGACTGAGGTGGTCTTTCAGTGAAAAGAGAGGGACTGTGGTGGTCTGTCAGTGAACAGGGAGGGACTGTGGTGGTCTCTCAGTGAACAGAGAGGGACTGAGGTGGTCTGTCAGTGAACAGAGAGGGACTGAGGTGGTCTCAGTGAACAGAGAGGGACTGAGGTGGTCTCTCAGTGAACAGAGAGGGACTGAGGTGGTCTCTCAGTGAAAAGAGAGGGACTGAGGTGGTCTTTCAGTGAACAGAGAGGGACTGAGGTGTTCTCTCAGTGAACAGAGAGGGACTGTGGTGGTCTCTCAGTGAACAGAGAGGGACTGTGGTGGTCTCTCAGTGAACAGAGAGGGACTGAGGTGGTCTCTCAGTGAAAAGAGAGGGACTGAGGTGGTCTCTCAGTGAACAGAGAGGGACTGAGGTGGTCTCTCAGTGAACAGAGAGGGACTGAGGTGGTCTCTCAGTGAACAGAGAGGGACTGTGGTGGTCTGTCAGTGAACAGAGAGGGACTGAGATGGTCTCTCAGTGAACAGAGAGGGACTGAGGTGGTCTCTCAGTGAACAGAGAGGGACTGAGGTGGTCTCTCAGTGAACAGAGAGGGACTGAGGTGGTCTCTCAGTGAACAGAGAGGGACTGTGGTGGTCTGTCAGTGAACAGAGAGGGACTGAGATGGTCTCTCAGTGAACAGAGAGGGACTGAGGTGGTCTCTCAGTGAACAGAGAGGGACTGAGGTGGTCTCTCAGTGAACAGAGAGGGACTGAGGTGGTCTCTCAGTGAACAGAGAGGGACTGAGGTGGTCTCTCAGTGAACAGAGAGGGACTGTGGTGGTCTCTCAGTGAACAGAGAGGGACTGTGGTGGTCTCTCAGTGAACAGAGAGGGACTGAGGTGGTCTCACTGTGAACAGAGAGGGACTGTGGTGGTCTCTCAGTGAACAGAGTGGGACTGTGGTGGTCTCTCAGTGAACAGAGAGAGACTGTGGTGGTCTCTCAGTGAACAGAGAGAGACTGTGGTGGTCTCTCAGTGAACAGAGAGGGACTGTGGTGGTCTGTCAGTGAACAGAGAGGGACTGTGGTGGTCTGTCAGTGAACAGAGAGGGACTGAGGTGGTCTCTCAGTGAACAGAGTGGGACTGTGGTGGTCTCTCAGTGAACAGAGAGGGACTGTGGTGGTCTCTCAGTGAACAGAGAGGGACTGTGGTGGTCTCACTGTGAACAGAGAGGGACTGAGGTGGTCTCTCAGTGAACAGGGAGGGACTGTGGTGGTCTGTCAGTGAACAGAGAGGGACTGAGGTGGTCTCTCAGTGAACAGAGAGGGACTGTGGTGGTCTGTCAGTGAACAGAGAGGGACTGTGGTGGTCTCACTGTGAACAGAGAGGGACTGTGGTGGTCTGTCAGTGAAGAGAGAGGGACTGTGGTGGTCTGTCAGTGAAGAGAGAGGGATTGTGGTGGTGTCACTGTGAACAGAGAGGGACTGTGGTGGTCTCTCAGTGAACAGAGTGGGACTGTGGTGGTCTCTCAGTGAACAGAGTGGGACTGTGGTGGTCTCTCAGTGAACAGAGTGGGACTGTGGTGGTCTCTCAGTGAACAGAGTGGGACTGTGGTGGTCTCTCAGTGAACAGAGTGGGACTGTGGTGGTCTCTCAGTGAACAGAGTGGGACTGTGGTGGTCTCACTGTGAACAGAGAGGGACTGTGGTGGTCTCTCAGTGAACAGAGAGGGACTGAGGTGGTCTTTCAGTGAACAGAGAGGGACTGTGGTGGTCTCTCAGTGAACAGAGAGGGACTGCTATGGTGTTTCAAGTGCTCATCTAAATACTTATTAAATGTTGTGAGGGTTCCTGCCTCTACCACCCCTTCAGGCAGTGCGTTCCAGATTCCTAGTTTTGTGTCATCAGCAAATTTGGAAATATTACAATTGGTATATTACAATAGGAACAGATGTTTGATTACTCTAGGTCAAGTCGGCATAAGGAGGGAGGAAGTGTTGGGTACTCTAAAGAGCATTAAGGTGGACAAGTCCCCAGGTCCGGATGGGATCTATCCCAGGTTACTGAGGGAAGCGAGAGAGGAAATAGCTGGGGCCTTAACAGATATCTTTGCAGCATCCTTAAACACGGGTGAGGTCCCGGAGGACTGGAGAATTGCTAATGTTGTCCCCTTATTTAAGAAGGGTAGCAGGGATAATCCAGGTAATTATAGACCGGTGAGCCTGACGTCAGTGGTAGGGAAGCTGCTGGAGAAGATACTGAGGGATAGGATCTATTCCCATTTGGAAGAAAATGGGCTTATCAGTGATAGGCAACATGGTTTTGTGCAGGGAAGGTCATGTCTTACCAACTTAATAGAATTCTTTGAGGAAGTGACAAAGTTGATTGATGAGGGAAGGGCTGTAGATGTCATATACATGGACTTCAGTAAGGCGTTTGATAAGGTTCCCCATGGTAGGTTGATGGAGAAAGTGAAGTCGCATGGGGTCCAGGGTGTACTAGCTAGATGGATAAAGAACTGGCTGGGCAACAGGAGACAGAGAGTAGCAGTAGAAGGGAGTTTCTCAAAATGGAGACGTGTGACCAGTGGTGTTCCACAGGGATCCGTGCTGGGACCACTGTTGTTTGTGACATACATAAATGATTTGGAGGAAAGTATAGGTGGACTGATTAGCAAGTTTGCAGACGACACTAAGATTGGTGGAGTAGCAGATAGTGAAGGGGACTGTCAGAGAATACAGCAGAATATAGATAGACTGGAGAGTTGGGCAGAGAAATGGCAGATGGAGTTCAATCAGGGCAAATGCGAGGTGATGCATTTTGGAAGATCCAATTCAAGAGTGAACTAAACAGGAAATGGAAAAGTCCTGGGGAAAATTGATGTACAGAGAGATTTGGGTGTTCAGGTCCATTGTTCCCTGAAGGTGGCAACGCAGGTCAATAGAGTGGTCAAGAAGGCATACGGCATGCTTTCCTTCATCGGACGGGGTATTGAGTACAAGAGTTGGCAGGTCATGTTACAGTTGTGTAAGACTTTGGTTCGGCCACATTTGGAATACTGCGTGCAGTTCTGGTCGCCACATTACCAAAAGGATGTGGATGCTTTGGAGAGGGTGCAGAGGAGGTTCACCAGGATGTTGCCTGGTATGGAGGGCGCTAGCTATGAAGAGAGGTTGAGTAGATTAGGATTATTTTCATTAGAAAGACGGAGGTTGAGGGGGGACCTGATTGAGGTGTACAAAACCATGAGAGGTATAGACAGGGTGGATAGCAAGAAGCTTTTTCCCAGAGTGGGGGATTCAATTACTAGAGGACACGAGTTCAAAGTGAAAGGGGAAAAGTTTAGGGGGGATATGCATGGAAAGTTCTTTACGCAGAGGGTGGTGGGTGCCTGGAACGTGTTGCCAGCGGAGGTGGTAGACGCGGGCACGATAGCGTCTTGTAAGATGTATCTAGACAGATACATGAATGGGCAGGAAGAAAAGAGATACAGACCCTTAGACAATAGGCGTCATGTTTAGATAGAGGATCTGGATCGGCGCAGGCTTGGAGGGCCGAAGGGCCTGTTCCTGTGCTGTAATTTTCTTTGTTCTTTGTTCTTTTCTTTGTTCTTTGTCCCCACATCCAAATCATTTATATAGACTGTAAACAGCTGCAGCCCCAGCACTGATCTTTGCGGTACCCCACTAGTAACAGCCTGTCATCCTGAGAATGACCCATTTATTCCTACTCTCTGCTTTCTGTCTGTTAACCAATTCTCAATCCATTGCAGTATATTCCCCCCCAATCCCATGTGCTCTAATTTTGTTTACAAACCTCCTGTGTGGGACCTTATCAAAAGCTTTCTGAAAATCCAAATACACCACATCCACTAGTTCTCCTTTATCTCTGCTACAAGTTACATTAGAACATAGAACATAGAACATTACAACGCAGTACAGGCCCTTCAGCCCTCGATGTTGCGCCGACCTGTGAAACCATCTGACCTACACTATTCCATTTTCATCCATATGTCTATCCAATGACCACTTAAATGCCCTTAAAGTTGGCGAGTCTACTACTGTTGCAGGCAGGGCGTTCCACGCCCCTACTACTCTCTGAGTAAAGAAACTACCTCTAACATCTGTCCTATATCTATCACCCCTCAACTTAAAGCTATGTCCCCTCGTGTTTGTCATCACCATCCGAGGAAAAAGACTCTCACTATCCACCCTATCTAACCCTCTGATTATCTTATATGTCTCTATTAAGTCACCTCTCCTCCTCCTTCTCTCCAACGAAAACAACCTCAAGTCCCTCAGCCTTTCCTCGTAAGACCTTCCCTCCATACCAGGCAACATCCTAGTAAATCTCCTCTGCACCCTTTCCAAAGCTTCCACATCCTTCCTATAATGCGGTGACCAGAACTGCACACAATACTCCAGGTGCGGTCTCACCAGAGTTTTGTACAGCTGCAGCATGACCTCGTGGCTCCGAAACTCGACCCCCCTACTAATAAAAGCTAACACACCATATGCCTTCTTAACAGCCCTATTAACCTGGGTAGCAACTTTCAGGGATTTATGTACCTGGACAGCAAGATCTCTCTAAAATAAAAGCAAAATACTGCAGATGCTGGAAATCTGAAACAAAAACAAGAAATGCTGGAATCACTCAGCAGGTCTGGCAGCATCTGTGGAAAGAGAAGCAGAGTTAACGTTTCGGGTCAGTGACCCTTCTTCCGAAGAAGGGTCACTGACCCGAAACGTTAACTCTGCTTCTGGCGTTGAAGTAGACACACTTTAAACCAGGTTCTTGCTTGCCAGTGCCCTCTTGCGTCCTTGTAACCATATCCCTGACCTCACTGCTCTCAACATCCTGTACACTTATCAAATACCTTCTGGAAGTCCAGATATACTACATCTACAGGATCCCCATTATCCACTTTGCTTGTTACATCTTCGAAGAACTCTAGCAAATTAGTCAAACACGATTTACCCTTCATAAAACCATGCTGACTCTGATGGATTGTGTTTTGACTTTCTAAATGTCCTGTTATTACTTCCTTAATAGTGGATTCTAACAATTTCCCAACGACAGATGTTTAACTAACTGGTCTATAGTTTCCTACTTTCTGCCTCCCTCTCTTTTAGAATAAGGGCGTTATATTAGCATTTTTCCGATCCACTGGAACCTTTCCCGCATACAGGGAATTTTGGAATATTATAACCAATGGATCCACTATCTCTGCTGCCACTTCCTTTCAGACTTTAGGATGTAGGCCATCAGGCCCTGGGGACTTGTCTGCCTTCAATCCCAATAGTTGGCTCAGTAATTTTTCCCTAGTGATGATGATTGTTCTAAGTTCCTCTCTTTCTATAACCTCTGTATTACCTGTTACTATTGGGATGGTAGTAGTGTCCTCCACCGTGAAAACTGAGGCAAAATACTGATTTACTGTCTCTGCCATTTCTGTGTTTCCCACTATTAACTCCCCAGTCACTCCTCCAAAGGACCAACATTCACTTTAGCTACTCTCTTCCCTTTTATATTCTTTTAGAAGCTTTTGCTATCCGTTTTTACATTTTGCGCTAGTTTTCTTTCATAATTTACCTTTGCTCTTTTTATTACTTTTTTGGTAGGCCTTTGTTGATCTTTAAAAGTTTCCCAATCTTCCAGCCTTTGCAATATGGTATGCCTTAGTTTTTGTCTTTATGTTATCCTTATCTTCCTTGCTTAGCCATGGATGCTTTTTCCCTCTCTTAGAATCTTTCTTCCTCTCTGGAATATATTTTAGTTGGGAGGAATTGAATATCTCCTTAAACATCTGCTTCTACTCATCAACTGTCCTACCTTTTAGTCTTCCTGCCCAGTCCACTAGGGCCAAATCTGTCCTCATGCCTATGTAATTACCTTTGTTTAACTCCAGAACGCTAGTGTGGGACTCCAGTTTCTCGCCCTCAAACTGAATTTGAAATTCTAACATGCTATGATCACTCTTCCCTAGAGGATCTTTAACTATGAGATCATTAATTAATTCCACCTCATTACACAATACGAAATCTAGAATAGCCTGCTCCCTGGTTGGTTCCACAACATATTGCTCCAAAAAAACAATCTCTAATGCATTCAGTGAACTCTCCCTCGAGGCTACCCTTGTCAATTTGACTAATCCAGTCTATATGCATATTAAAATCACCCATGATTATTGCCGTACCTTTCTTACAAGCCCCCAGTATTTCCTGGTTTCTACGGTGCCCCACTGCAGAACTACTGTTTGGGGTCCTATAGATGACTCCATCCAGGGACTTCTTTCCCTTGCTATTTATTTCTACCCAGACTGATTCTACGTCTTGATCTCCAGTGCCTATATCTTTTCTCACTACAGCACTGATCTCTTCCTTTACTAACAAAGCTACACCACCTCCTTTTCCTTCCTGTCTATCCTTCCAAAATACTGAATATCCTTGGATATTCAATTCCCAAACCTGGTTTCCCTGCAACCACGTCTCAGTATTTGCCATGAAATCATACCCATTCGTCTCTATTTGCGCTGTTAACTCATTAATTTTATTCCAAATGCTTCGTGCATTCAGATACAAAGCCTTTTTCGGGAGCAGAGTGTGAGCAAGTGAGCAGCTGGGAAGGTCAGTTTGAAAGTAAATTTAATTTCCTTTTGTTTTTCGGCGGAGGCCAGGGGGCTGCTGGGTAAGTAAAACACTATATACTTGGGCGGTTTCTGAACCCGAGACACCACACTTGTCGTGTCTCCCACCCGCCCTCCTCCTCTAACCAAAAAAAAAGGACTCGGTGGGGTGTTTATAAGGTAAGGCTTTTTCGATTTCTCTGGTTTTATTGTGATTGGTAAAAACTTTTCGTTCCTTTTTCATTTAACTAAGTTAAGCTTAAGATTAAAAATGGCAGGAGATCTCAGACCCGTATCATGCTCCTCTTGCTCAATGTGGGAGCTCAGGGACATGGCTGATGTCCCTGACTCCTTCACGTGCAGGAAGTGTGTCCAACTGCAGCTCTTGTTAGACCGCATGACGGCTCTCGAGCTGCGGATGGACTCACTTTGGAGCATGCGCGATGCTGAGGAGGTCGTGGATAGCACGTTTAGTGAATTGGTCACACCGCAGATTAGGATTGCTGAGGGAGAAAGGGAATGGGTGACCAAAAGGCAGAGAAAGAGCAGGAAGGCAGCGCAGGAGTCCCCTGCGGTCATCTCCCTCCACAACAGGTATACCGTTTTGGATACTGTTGGGGGAGATGGCTCACCAGGGGAAGGCAGCAGTAGCCAGGTCCATGGCACCGTGGCTGGCTCTGCTGTTCCGAAGGGCGGGAAAAAGAGTGGAAGGGCTATAGTCGTAGGGGATTCGATTGGAAGGGGAGTAGATAGGCGGTTCTGTGGTCGAAAACGAGACTCCCGAATGGTATGTTGCCTCCCAGGTGCACGGGTCAGGGATGTCTCAGATCGGCTGCAGAACATTCTGAAGGGGGAGGGTGAACAGCCAGTTGTCATTGTGCACATAGGCACTAATGATATAGGTAAAAAACGGGATGAGGTCCTACAAGCAGAGTTTAGGGAGTTAGGAGCCAAGTTAAAAAGTAGGACCTCAGAGGTAGTAATCTCAGGATTACTACCAGTGCCACGTGATAGTCAGAGTAAAAATGAAAGAATAGTCAGGATGAATGCGTGGCTTGAGAGATGGTGCAGGAAGGAGGGGTTCAGATTTTTGGGACATTGGGACCGGTTCTGGGGGAGGTGGGACTATTACAAATTGGACGGTCTACACCTGGGCCGGACTGGAACCAATGTCCTTGGGGGTGCTTTTGCTAAGGCTGTTGGGGAGGGTTTAAACTAATGTGGCAGGGGGATGGGAACCAAATGAGGTCAGTTGACAGTAAGGAGGTAGTAACAAAAGCCTGTAAGGAACTAGATAATGAAGTCAGTGTGACTAAGGGGAAGAGCAGGCAGGGAGCAGATGATGAATATAAAGGGACTGGTGGTCTGAGGTGCATTTGTTTTAATGCAAGAAGTGTAGTAGGTAAGGCAGATGAACTTAGGGCTTGGATTAGTACCTGGGAGTATGATGTTATTGCTATTACTGAGACTTGGTTGAGGGAAGGGCATGATTGGCAACTAAATATCCCAGGATATCGATGCTTCAGGCGGGATAGAGAGGGAGGTAAAAGGGGTGGAGGAGTTGCATTACTGGTCAAAGAGGATATCACAGCTGTGCTGAAGGAGGGCACTATGGAGGACTCGAGCAGTGAGGCAATATGGACAGAACTCAGAAATAGGAAGGGTGCGGTAACAATGTTGGGGCTGTACTACAGGCCTCCCAACAGCGAGCGTGAGATAGAGGTACAAATATGTAAACAGATTATGGAAAGATGTAGGAGCAACAGGGTGGTGGTGATAGGAGATTTTAATTTTCCCAACATTGACTGGGATTCGATTAGTGTTAGAGGTCCAGATGGAGCAGAATTTGTAAGGAGCATCCAGGAGGGTTTTCTAGAGCAGTATGTAAATAGTCCAACTCGGGAAGGGGCCATACTGGACCTGGTGTTGGGGAATGAGCCCGGCCAGGTTGTTGAAGTTTCAGTAGGGGACTACTTTGGGAATAGTGATCACAATTCCGTAAGCTTTAAAATACTCATGGACAAAGACGAGAGTGGTCCTAAAGGAAGAGTGCTAAATTGGGGGAAGGCCAACTATACCAAAATTCGGCAGGAGCTGGGAAATGTAGATTGGGAGCAGCTGTTTGAAGGTAAATCCACATGTGATATGTGGGAGGCTTTTAAAGAGAGGTTGACTAGCGTTCAGGAGAGACATGTTCCTGTGAAAATGAGGGATAGAAATGGCAAGATTAGGGAACCATGGATGACAGGTGAAATTGTGAGACTAGCTAAGAGGAAAAAGGAAGCATACATAAGGTCTAGGAGGCTGAAGAAAGACGAAGCTTTGAAAGAATATCGGGAATGTAGGACCAATCTGAAACGAGGAATTAAGAGGGCTAAAAGGGGTCATGAAATATCTTTAGCAAACAGGGTTAAGGAAAATCCCAAAGCCTTTTATTCATATATAAGGAGCAAGAGGGTAACTAGAGAAAGGATTGGCCCACTAAAGGACAAAGGAGGAATGTTATGCTTGGACTCAGAGAAAATGGGTGAGATTCTAAACGAGTACTTTGCATCGGTATTCACCGAGGAGAGGGACATGACGGATGTTGAGGTTAGGAACAGATGTTTGATTACTCTAGGTCAAGTCGGCATAAGGAGGGAGGAAGTGTTGGGTACTCTAAAGGGCATTAAGGTGGACAAGTCCCCAGGTCCGGATGGGATCTATCCCAGGTTACTGAGGGAAGCGAGAGAGGAAATAGCTGGGGCCTTAACAGATATCTTTGCAGCATCCTTAAACACGGGTGAGGTCCCGGAGGACTGGAGAATTGCTAATGTTGTCCCCTTGTTTAAGAAGGGTAGCAGGGATAATCCAGGTAATTATAGACCGGTGAGCCTGACGTCAGTGGTAGGGAAGCTGCTGGAGAAGATACTGAGGGATAGGATCTATTCCCATTTGGAAGAAAATGGGCTCATCAGTGATAGGCAACATGGTTTTGTGCAGGGAAGGTCATGTCTTACCAACTTAATAGAATTCTTTGAGGAAGTGACAAAGTTGATTGATGAGGGAAGGGCTGTCGATGTCATATACATGGACTTCAGTAAGGCGTTTGATAAGGTTCCCCATGGCAGGCTGATGGAGAAAGTGAAGGCGCTTGGGGTCCAAGGTGTACTAGCTAGATGGATAAAGAACTGGCTGGGCAACAGGAGACAGAGAGTAGCAGTAGAAGGGAGTTTCTCAAAATGGAGACGTGTGACCAGTGGTGTTCCACAGGGATCCGTGCTGGGACCACTGTTGTTTGTGATATACATTAATGATTTGGAGGAAAGTATAGGTGGACTGATTAGCAAGTTTGCAGACGACACTAAGATTGGTGGAGTAGCAGATAGTGAAGGGGACTGTCAGAGAATACAGCAGAATATAGATAGATTGGAGAGTTGGGCAGAGAAATGGCAGATGGAGTTCAATCAGGGCAAATGTGAGGTGATGCATTTTGGAAGATCCAATTCAAGAGTGAACTATACAGTAAATGGAAAAGTCCTGGGGAAAATTGATGTCCAGAGAGATTTGGGTGTTCAGGTCCACTGTTCCCTGAAGGTGGCAACGCAGGTAAATAGAGTGGTCAAGAAGGCATACGGCATGCTTTCCTTCATCGGACGGGGCATTGAGTACAAGAGTTGGCATGTCATGTTACAGTTGTATAAGACTTTGGTTCGGCCACATTTGGAATACTGCGTGCAGTTCTGGTCGCCACATTATCAAAAGGATGTGGATGCTTTGGAGACGGTGCAGAGGAGGTTCACCAGGATGTTGCCTGGTATAGAGGGCGCTAGCTATGAAGAGAGGTTGAGTAGATTAGGATTATTTTCATTAGAAAGACGGAGGTTGAGGGGGGACCTGATTGAGGTGTACAAAATCATGAGAGGTATAGACAGGGTGGATAGCAAGAGGCTTTTTCCCAGAGTGGGGGTTTCAATTACTAGAGGACACGAGTTCAAAGTGAAAGGGGAAAAGTTTAGGGGGGATATGCGTGGAAAGTTCTTTACGCAGAGGGTGGTGTGCACCTGGAACGCGTTGCCAGCGGAGGTGGTAGATGCGGGCACGATGGAGTCTTTTAAGATGTATCTAGACAGATACATGAATGGGCAGGAAGAAAAGAGATACAGAACCTTAGAAAATAGGCGACATGTTTAGAGAGAGGATCTGGATCGGCGCAGGCTTGGAGGGCCGAAGGGCCTGTTCCTGTGCTGTAATTATCTTTGTTCTTTGTTCTTTGTTCTTTAAGTTTGGTCTATGATCAAATTTCCCTACTTTTGTACGATTCCTTGGTGCAATATGACGTTCACATGTTCCGTCCCTTCCTTTTATTTTCTGGTAACAATCAGCCTCATCACTAACCTGCACTCCTACCTTCTCCTTTAAGTTCCTGTTTTACCATGTAACTGAACCCTCCCCCCCACTATTTAGTTTAAAGCCCTATCTACAGCCCTAGTTATGCGATTTGCCAGGACTCTGGTCACAGCATGATTCAGGTGGAGCCCATCCCGTTGGAACAGCTCCCTCCTTCCCCAGTACTGGTGCCAATGTCCCAGGAATTCGAACCCATTTCTCCCACACCAATCTTTGAGCCACGCATTCACCTCTTTAATCTTATTGACCCTGTGCCAATTAGCTCGTGGCTCAAATAGTAATCTGGAGATTATTATCTTTTTGGTTCTGATTTTAATTTAGCCCCGAGCTGCTCATATTCCCTCACTAGAACCTCTAAACTCAAAGAACAAAGAACAGTACAGCACAGGAACAGGCCATTTGGCCCTCCAAGCCTGCGCCGATCTTGATGCCTGTTTAAACTAAAACCTTCTGCACTTCCGGGGTCCGTATCCCTCTATTCCCTTCCTATTCATATATTTGTCAAGATGCCTCTTAAACGTCGCTATCGTACCTGCTTCCACCACCTCCCCCGGCAGCAAGTTCCAGGCACTCACCACCCTCTGTGTAAAGAACTTGCCTCGCACATCCCCTCTAAACTTTGCCCCTCTCACCTTAAACCTATGTCCCCTAGTAACTGACTCTTACACCCTGGGAAAAAGCTTCTGACTATCCACTCTGTTCATGCCGCTTATAACTTTGGAAACCTCTATCATGTCGCCCCTCCACCTCCGTCGTTCCAGTGAAAACAATCCGAGTTTATCCAACCTCTCCTCATAGCTAATGCCCTCCAGACCAGGCAACATCCTGGTAAACCTCTTCTGTACCCTCTCCAAAGCCTCCACGTCCTTCTGGTAGTGTGGTGACCAGAATTGCATGCAATATTCTAAGTGTGGCCTAACTAAAGTTCTGCACAGCTGCAGCATGACTTGCCAATTTTTATACTCTATGCCCCGACCGATGAATTCAAGCATGCCGTATGCCTTCTTGACTACCTTATCCACCTGCGTTGCCACTTTCAGTGACCTGTGGACCTGTACGCCCAGATCTCTCTGCCTGTCAATACTCCTCAGGGTTCTGACATTTACTGTATACCTTCCACCTGCATTAGACCTTCCAAAATGCATTACCTCACATTTGTCCGGATTAAACTCCATCTGCCATTTCTCTGCCCAAGTCTCCAACCGATCTATATCCTGCTGTATCCTCTGACAATCCTCATCACTATCCGCAACTCCACCAACCTTTGTGTCGTCCGCAAACTTACTAATCAGACCAGCTACATTTTCCTCCAAATCATTTATATATACTACAAACAGCAAAGGTCCCAGCACTGATCCCTGCGGAACACCACTAGTCACATCCCTCCATTCAGAAAAACACCCTTCCACTGCTACCCTCTGACTTCTATGACTGAGCCAGTTCTGTATCCATCTTGCCAGCTCACCTCTGATCCCGTGTGACTTCACCTTTTGTACCAGTCTGCCATGAGGGACCTTGTCAAAGGCTTTACTGAAGTCCATATAGATAACATCCACTGCCCTTCCTTCATCAATCATCTTCGTCACTTCCTCAAAAAACTCAATCAAATTAGTGAGACACGACCTCCCCTTCACATAACCATGCTGTCTCTCGCTAATAAGTTTGTTTGTTTCCAAATGGGAGTAAATCCTGTCCCGAAGAATCCTCTCTAATAATTTCCCTACCACTGACGTAAAGCTCACCGGCCTATAATTTCCTGGATTATCCTTGCTACCCTTCTTAAACAAAGGAACAACATTGGCTATTCTCCAGTCCTCTGGGACCTCACCTGTAGCCAATGAGGATGCAAAGATTTCAGTCAAGGCCCCAGCAATTTCCTCCCTTGCCTCCCTCAGTATTCTGGGGTAGATCCCATCAGGCCCTGGGGACTTATCTACCTTAATGCTTTGCAAGACACCCAACACATCCTCCTTTTCGTTTGCACTGGAGTGCTGACTTGGGTTGCAGTAGAGTGCTACAGTGGAAGTTTGGTAAGTGAGGATAATTAAGGGTTAATTTTATCTTAAATCTAATCTGTCTTTTATTTAGCAAATTAACTTAACAGTTGCTGTTAAAGTTGGAGAAGGTGAGTTTTAGACCAGCTTTAAACAGGGTTCACTCAGGCTCTGCTTGCAGCTGCACCTTGTTAATTAGAGAATTGGTTCAAACCAGTTTTCAGGGGGCTAGAGTGAGTCAGTATAAAAGTGAGCCATCTTACAGTGCTAACTTTGTTTGCACTGGAGTGCTGACTTGGGTTGCATTAGAGTGCTATCGTGGAAGTTTGGTAACTGAGGAAGTTTGGTGAGGAGGGAGTGAGGAGCTCCTTTCATTTCCTACCTGTCCTCAGAGTGAGGGGAGCCCAGAGCTTCCAAAGAGCACAGCTGACTGGGAGAAGACTCGGAGGGTAGAGTTCCGGACCGGTAAGTATAAAAAACTTACCTCTGGTAAAACAAAATTGAAAGTGATGTCACAGGAAAGCTGTGACCTGACTGGCTGGTAGGGAATTTTTTTTTACTGAATTTGAAAATAAAACATTGATAAAAATCCTAATTAACTAATTAATAAGTAGAGTAACTAAACCAGAGGGAGGAGATTACTGTATTTAGTTAGCATTTAATATTTATAGTAGGAATCTAGCACGAGGGACCATGTAGTTATAACAATTTAGTAAGGATTTAATAAGTATTTATTTATTTTATATTAATTAACTAATTAGTGCTAGAAATGTCAGTTAGAGGGCTGAAGAGCTTCACCTGTGAGATGTGGGAGGTCCGTGACGCTTCCAGCGTTCCGGACGACTACATCTGCAGGAAGTGTACCCAGTTGCAGCTCCTCACAGACCGCATGGATCGGTTGGAGCAGCAACTGGATGCACTTAGGAGCATGCAGGTGGCGGAAAGTGTCATAGACAGGAGTTTTAGAGAAGTGGTTACACCCAAGGTGCAGGCAGATAGATGGGTGACCGCGAGAAGGGGCAGGCAGTCAGTGCAGGAATCCCCTGTGTCTATCCCCCTCTCTAACAAGTATACCATTTTGGATACTGTTGGGGGGGATGGCCTATCAGGGGAAAGCAGCAGCAGCCAGAGCAGTGGCACCACGGCTGGCACTGTTGTTCAGCAGGGAGGGACAAAGCGGAGAAGAGCAATAGTTATAGGGGACTCTATAGTCAGGGGCACAGATAGGCACTTCTGTGGACGTGAAAGAGACTCCAGGATGGTATGTTGCCTCCCTGGTGCCAGGGTCAAGGATGTCTCTGAATGGACAGGGGGCATTCTGAAGGGGGAGGGTGACCAGCCAGATGTTGTGGTACACATCGGTACCAATGACAAAGGCAGGAAGAGTGACGAGGTCCTGCAGGGGGAGTTTAGGGAGTTAGGTAGAAAGTTAAAAGGCAGGACCTCGAGGTTTGTAATCTCGGGATTACTCCCTATGCCACGTGCCAGTGAGGCTAGAAATAGGAAGATAGTGAAGCTAAACACGTGGCTGAGCAGCTGGTGTAGAAGGGAGGGTTTCAGATATCTGGACCATTGGGCTCTCTTCAGGGACAGATGGGACCTGTACAAGAAGGACGGGTTGCATCTAAACTGGAGGGGCACAAATATCCTGGCTGCGAGGTTTGCTAGCGTCACTCGGGAGGGTTTAAACTAGTGTGGCAGGAGGGTGGGAACCAGAGCAGTTGGACAGCAAGTGAAATAAATGAGGAGGACATAGTAAATAAGGCCAGTAGGACTAAGAGGAAGAGCAGGCAGGGAGATGTTGCTGAGCACAGCGGGACTGGTGGTCTGAAGTGCATTTGTTTCAATGCGAGAAGTATAACAGGTAAGGCAGATGAACTTACAGCTTGGATTAGTACTTGGAACTATGATGTTGTTGCTATTAGAGACTTGGTTGAGGGAAGGGCAGGATTGGCAGCTAAATATTCCAGGATTTAGAAGCTTCAGGCAGGATAGAGGGGGATGTAAAAGGGGTGGGGGAGTTGCATTACTGGTTAAGGAGAATATCACAGCTGTACTGCGGGAGGACACCTCAGAGGGGTCATGCAGCGAGGCAATATGGGTGGAGCTCAGGAATAGGAAGGGTGCAGTCACGATGTTGGGGGTTTTCTACAGGCCTCCCAACATCCAGCGGGAGGTAGAGGAGCAGATATGTAGACAGATTTTGGAAAGATGTAAAGGTAACAGGGTTGTAGTGGTGGGTGATTTTAACTTCCCCAATATTGACTGGGACTCACTTAGTGCTAGGGGCTTGGATGGGGCAGAATTTGTGAGGAGCATCCAGGAGGGCTTCTTGAAACAGTATGTAGATAGTCCAACTAGGGATGGGGCCGTACTGGACCTGGTATTGGGGAATGAGCCTGGCCAGGTGGTCAAAGTTTCTGTGGGGGAGCATTTCGGGAGCAGTGACCATAATTCCATAAGTTTTAAGGTACTTGTGGATAAGGATAAGAGTAGTCCTCGGGTGAAGGTGCTAAATTGGGGGAAGGCTAATTATAACAATATTAGGCAGGAACTGAAGAATTTAGATTGGGGGCGGCTGTTTGAGGGTAAATCAACATCTGACATGTGGGAGTCTTTCTAACGTCAGCTGATTAGAATCCAGGACCAGCATGTTCCTGTCAGGAGGAAGGATAAGTTTAATTTGTTTTTTAAATTTACGACTGGTCTTTAGTTTTTTAATCCGCTTTAGTTTTTGTTTATATACTAATAAATCGATTAAGTCTTACTCTATATTTGATTTCAATTAAATTAAATTAAAAGTTTACCTGAATACTGACCCCAGCTGCTCTCTGTTTCCCTGCTCTCACTCTTCAATGTGACGTCACTCTGATTTCACTTTTCCATTTTTCCCCGGCTCCGCTCCTGCCACTTCCGCTCCACTCCTCTCTCTCTGTCTCCAAGCGGCTTGGCGCACTTTTTGAACCTCTGCTCCTCTCTCTCTGTCTCTGACCACCTCCCTAAATGTGCTAGCCACGTACTTATCTGTATTGTGGATACATCTCACTGACTCCAGCCACCACACAGGTTCCAAAACCCGGAGCTCAAGCTTCAGCAGCCAGTGACACTTCCTGCAGATGTGTTTGTCTAGGACACATAGTGCGTTCATGAGTTTCCACCTACCACAAGAGGCACATTCCACTCGGCTGAGCTGACCTGCTATACCTTAACTTTACAGACTATTTATTGCTGGTGGAATAAGTAGAATAATTTACCAGTTACTCACCAATCAGCTTATTCCCCTGTGTCGAAGTAAGAAACAAATAGTGGAGGCTGAAAAGGCAGAAAAGGAAAAGAAAGATACAAAGGAGCACCTCCTTCCCCTCTTCACTGAACTCCCTTACACGCCAAACTCACAGCTTCATACTCTGTCCAAGCAGCACTTTCTAATTAGTAATTAGTAATAAATTAGATGATCTAAATGCTTAGTAATACAAACCTTACCACTTATTTGAGGGTTGAAAAATAACTTTTTTTCTGATTTTCCAGCTACTAATAGGGATTTGCTGACAACAATTCCTCACCAACCAATCAGCTTTAGGATTTCCCATGATGTCACTGAGATTTGTTTTCATTCTTTCTTCAAACACAGCACACACTGACCTCCAGCCAATCAGAGTCAGCCTGCCTCTCCGCTCTCCCAGCCAATCAGAGCCAGCCTGCCTCTTCGCCCTCCCAGCCAATCAGATCCAGCCTGCCTCTCCACTCTCCCAGACCTGCCTGTTTCTCCACCCTCCCAGCCAATCAGAGCCAGCCTGCCTTTCCCAGCCAATCAGAGCCAACCTGCCTCTCCGCTCTCCCAGCCTGCCTGTTTCTCTGCTCTCCCAGCCAATCAGAGCCAGCCTGCCTCTCCGCTCTCCCAGCCAATCAGAGCCAGCCTGCCTCTCCGCTCTCCCAGCCAATCAGAGCCAGCCTGCCTCTTCGCCCTCCCAGCCAATCAGATCCAGCCTGCCTCTCCACTCTCCCAGACCTGCCTGTTTCTCCACCCTCCCAGCCAATCAGAGCCAGCCTGCCTTTCCCAGCCAATCAGAGCCAACCTGCCTCTCCGCTCTCCCAGCCTGCCTGTTTCTCTGCTCTCCCAGCCAATCAGAGCCAACCTGCCTCTCCGCTCTCCCAGCCTGCCTGTTTCTCTGCTCTCCCAGCCAATCAGAGCCAGCCTGCCTCTCCGCTCTCTCAGCCAATCAGATCCAGCCTGCCTCTCCGCTCTCCCAGACCTGCCTGTTTCTCCGCCCTCCCAGCCAATCAGAGCCAGCCTGCCTCTCCACTATCGCTAGGTGGCACAGTGGCGCAGTGGTTAGCACCGCAGCCTCACAGCTCCAACGACCCGGGTTCGATTCCGGGTACTGCCTGTGTGGAGTTTGCAAGTTCTTCCTGTCTCTGCGTGGGTTTTCTCCGGGTGCTCCGGTTTCCTCCCACAAGCCAAAAGACTTGCAGGTTGATAGGTAAATTGGCCATTATAAATTGCCCCTAGTATAGGTAGGTGGCAGGGAAATATAGGGACAGGTGAGGATGTGGTAGGAATATGGGATTAGTGTAGGATTAGTATAAATGGGTGGTTGATGGTCGGCACAGACTCGGTGGGCCGAAGGGCCTGTTTCAGTGCTGTATCTCTGAACTAAACTATATCCTTGCTTAAATGTGAAGACCAAAACTGCACACAATATTCCAGACGTGGTTGCACCAAAACCCTGTACACTTCTGCAATACCTCTTTATTCCTGTACTGCAATCCCCTTGCAATAAAGGCCAACACGATCAATAGTGAGGTCACAAGCACTTTAAACTAGCTAATGGGGGGCGAGGGCCCAGGTGGAAAAGGTAGCATAATAACAGTTTGAAAATAAATGAAAGGGAAGAGGTTAGAATAACAGTCAGAAATAGTGCTTTAGATCCAAATCATTGATATATATTGCAAACAGCTGGGGCCCAAGCACTGATCCCTGTGGTACCCCACTAGTCACAGCCTGCCAAACGAGAATGATCCGTTTATTCTTACTCTCTGTTTTCTGCCTGTTAACCAATCCTTAATCTATGCCAGTAGATCATCTCCATGTGCTTTAATTTTGCTAACCAACCTCCTGTAGGGGACTTTATCAAAATTCTTCTGAAAATCCAAGTATACCACGTTCACCGACAGAGAGTCGCAGTGGAAGGGAGTTTCTCAAAATGGAGACGTGTGACCAGTGGTGTTCCACAGGGATCCGTGCTGGGACCACTGTTGTTTGTGATATACATTAATGATTTGGAGGAAAGTATAGGTGGTCTGATTAGCAAGTTTGCAGACGACACTAAGATTGGTGGAGTAGCAGATAGTGAAGGGGACTGTCAGAGAATACAGCAGAATATAAATAGACTGGAGAGTTGGGCAGAGAAATGGCAGATGGAGTTCAATCAGGGCAAATGCGAGGTGATGCATTTTGGAAGATCCAATTCAAGAGTGAATTATACAGTAAATGGAAAAGTCCTGGGGAAAATTGATGTACAGAGAGATTTGGGTGTTCAGGTACATTGTTCCCTGAAGGTGGCAATGCAGGTCAATAGAGTGGTCAAGAAGGCATACGGCATGCTTTCCTTCATCGGACGGGGTATTGAGTACAAGAGTTGGCAGGTCATGTTACAGTTGTGTAAGACTTTGGTTCGGCCACATTTGGAATACTGCGTGCAGTTCTGGTCGCCACATTACCAAAATGATGTGGATGCTTTGGAGAGGGTGCAGAGGAGGTTCACCAGGATGTTGCCTGGTATGGAGGGCGCTAGCTATGAAGAGAGGTTGAGTAGATTAGGATTATTTTCATTAGAAAGACGGAGGTTGAGGGGGGACCTGATTGAGGTGTACAAAATCATGAGAGGTATAGACAGGGTGGATAGCAAGAAGCTTTTTCCCAGAGTGGGGGATTCAATTACTAGGGGTCACGAGTTCAAAGTGAGAGGGGAAAAGTTTAGGGGGGATATGCGTGGAAAGTTCTTTACGCAGAGGGTGGTGGGTGCCTGGAACGCATTACCAGCAGAGGTGGTAGACGCGGGCACGATAGCATCTTTTAAGATGTATCTAGACAGATACATGAATGGGCAGGAAGTAAAGAGATTCAGACCCTTAGAAAATAGGCGACATGTTTAGATAGAGGATCTGGATCGGCACAGGCTTGGAGGGCCGAAGGGCCTGTTCCTGTGCTGTAATTTTCTTTGTTCTTTGTTCCCCTTTATCAATTCTTAGATAGATAGATAGATAGAGAGATACAGCACTGAAATCGGCCCTTCAGCCCACCAAGTCTGTGCCGACCAGCAACCACCCATTTATACTAATCCTACATTAATTCTATATTCCCTACCACATCCTCACCATTCTCCTACCATCTACCGACACGAGGGGCAATTTACCACAGTCAATTTACCTACCAACCTGCAAGTCTTTGGCTGTTAGTAACGTCCTCAAAAAACGCCAACAGGTTCGTCCATCCTGATTTCCCATTCATAAATCCATGTTGACTATGCCCAATCAGATCATTATTATCCAAGTGTCCATTTATCACATCCTTTAGAATAGATTCTAACATTTTCTCAATGACTGATGTAAGACTAACAGGTCTGTAATTCCCTGTTTTCTCTCTCCCTCCCTTCTTAAATAGTGGGATGACATTTGCGACCTTCTAATCTGCAGGAACCGTTCCAGAATCTATAGAATTTTGGAAGATGATCACCAATGTATCCACTATCTCCATAGTCACAGTCTTGGTCACCGTGCAGCCACGTTTCTGTTATGGCAATTAGATCATACCATTTACCTCTATTTGTGTCTTTAAATCATCTACCTTGTTGCGAATGCTGTGTGCATTCAGGTGGAGTGCCCTTAACCTTGTCTCCCTGACATTCTGCATTCTAAACCTAGTTGATGCTTGCCTTTGTTTCCCCTGCCTTCCAATGTCACTTGCTACTTTTCGACCTCCTGTTACCAGCTTTACTTCCTTCCAATTTGACCTTCCCCTCAGGTTCCCATCCCCTGACAAGCTAGATTAAGCCCTTCCCAACAGCACCAGCAAATATCCCTGCGAGGATGTTAGTTCCGGTCCTGTTAAGGTGTCGCCCGTCCATCTTGTACAGGTCCCACTTGCCCCAGAACCGGTCCCAATGCCGCAGAAATCTGATGCCCTCCCTCTACACCAATTCTCCAGCCATGTGTTCAATTCTCCTATCGTGTGCACCCTTGCACATGGCACTGGGAGTAATCCTGAGATTACTGCTCTTGAGGTCCTGCTTTTTAATTTCCTTTGTTACGACCCGGTGAGGAAGGTGTCTAGGGATCCCTCTCAGCCTTCATCTGGTCTTACTATAACAGGGTTTAATTTTAAACACACCGTGTTTTAGCTCCCCCTTGGTGAATCCTTGCTCACTGTTTTCCAATTATAAGGCAAAGAAACCAGCACAAACAGACTTTCTTACTTTTAAAGTAGAAAAGTTGAAATCTATTAAACTTGAACTTAAACTCTAATTCGGTTGATGCCGACAGATACACAATGCACCCACGCTAGCATGCATACACGATACACATATGCAAATAGAGACAGAAAAGAGCAGAAGAAAAATAAAGTGGAAAAGTTTGAGGCAATATCTGAAGAGTTTTTGTTACGGTTCTTCGAGCTCACTGTAGAGTCCTTGATTGTAGGTAGATCTTGCTTTTCATTGGGGCCCAGTGTTCTTCTTAAACCTTGTTCGCTGCAGGAGATGTTTCTCTCTTGGGGTTCATGTGTCTTCAGTGGATTCAGAGTTCCATGAGAAAGAGATGGGAGCAGACAGGAGAGATCTTCTCAATCCAGCAGCAAACAATCTTTCTGAGTTCAAACTGTTTGTACAACTCAGAAACCCAAGTTTGCCAAGCAGGTTAGTCATGTGACTAACTGATCTGACCACGTCTTGGATTGTATCATCTTAGCAGTCTCTGGAATGCTCCTCTTACACACAATACCTGGTGACCAAGGTCCATTGTGGCTTGAATGTGTCAGGGAATGGTCCTTTGTCCTTCCAATCGCTGTCTGTTAATATGCAAATGTCTTTTCCAGCCACGGCTTATCTGTTTAACAATTCCTTTCTTCAATACAGCTTGGACTGATAAGTGGCAAGTAACATTTGCGCCACACAAATGCCAGGCAATGACCATCTCCAACAAGACAGAATCTAACCATCTCCCCTTGACATTCAATGGCATTTCCATCACTGAATCCCCCATTATCAATATCCTCGCGGCTACCATTGGCCAGAAATTGAACTGGAGTAGCCATATAAATCATGTGGCTACAAGTGCAGGTCAGAGGCTAGGAATCCTGCGGCGAGTAACTCACCTCCTGACTCCCCAAAGCCTGTCCACCATCTACAAGGCACAAGTCAGGAGTGTGATGGAATACTCTCCACTTGCCTGGATGGGGCAGCTCCAACAACACTCAAGAGGCTTGACACCATCCAGGACAAAGCAGCCCGCTTGATTGGCACCCATCTACAAACATTCACTCCCTCCACCACCGACGCACAGTGGCAGCAGTGTGTACCATCTACAAGATGCACTGCAGCAATGCACCAAGGCTCCTTAGACAGCACCTTCCAAACCTGCGACCTCAACCAACTAGAAGGACAAGGGCAGCAAATACATGGGAACACCAACACCTGCAAGTTCCCCTCCATGTCACACACCATCCTGACTTGGAACTATATCACCGTTACTTCACTGTCGCTAGGTCAAAATCCTGGAACTCCCTTCCTAAAAGCACTGTGGGTGTACCTACCCCACATGGACTGCAGAAGTTCAAGAAGGCAGCTCACCACCACCTTCTCAAGGGCAATTAGGGATGGGCAATAAATGCTGGCATAGCCAGTGACGCCCACATCCTATGAATGAATAAAAAAAAAAACTCAGTAACAGTTTAACATCAATGTTCATGACAAAATTAATGTGCCTCATTCTTGGCAGGTGGGGGCCTAGCATGACATTATGAACAGGCCTAAGGCCATCATTTTCATCCCTGAAAAATGCCCAGTCTACCTCAAATTACCCTGGAAGGGTAATGTATCCCAAAAATTTGAGCAACAGGGGAAGCTAGCTGTTTCAAGCTGCTACTATGCAGCAGTAACATGTGTGGTGTTCACCACTAACAGGATGCTGCCGTTGAGCCAAAAAGACGTCCTGCCTATCTCACAAATGAGTAATGTGATATATAAATTTCAATGCCAGTGTGATGCTAGGTATATAGGCCGTACATCCCAAAGACTGGCGGATCGTATCAAACAACATGTCCCTTCCACTGTTTGCAATGAGCAAGGTACAGGCCGTACCCAACCAGCCCGTGCTTGCAAAACTCAAAACACAGTGTACAACATTAGATGTGATTCTGCGATTGGACAGCATTTGCTAAACAATCCTCAGTGTGCTAAGAATTATGCTGACAACCAGTTTAAGATTGTCGGTCAGACTCGCTGTGTGGCCAATGGCACGTACTGGAGGCCTCATATTAATACACAGGGCCCTGTCCTTAGTAGACAGAAAGAACATGTACAAACATTGCGCCTGTTTCAGCTAAACAAAATAAGTGACAGCCATTCACTGGTCCATTCCTCAGGGTAATGCCTTGACCAATCAGTCAAGCTGCCTGATTTAAATTTCAAACAAAGCTTGACAGTTAACTCAGTCATCATAAACTGGTGCATTCTCTATGGCAACGCCTCTACCAATCAGAATCCACTTGCCAACCGATCAGCACTCTCTTCTCATACAGTATAAATGTGTTGCTTCCCTTATTTGCTATTCTTGCGAGTGGTCCTGATGAGTGCGAGACGAAAAGCTTCGACAAAATATCTGTTTTCAGCAAAGCTAATCGAATGTTATCGTTTATCACAAGGGGAATTGAATACAAAAGTAGGGAGATTATGTTTCAGCTATACAGGGTATTGGTGAGACCACATCTGGAGTACTGTGTACAGTACTGGTCTCCTTATTTAAGGAAGGATGTAAATGCATTGGAAGCAGTACAGAGAATGTTTACTAGACTAATACCTGGAATGGGCGGGTTGTCTTATGAGGAAAGATTGGACGGACTCAGCTTGACTCCACTGGAATTTAGAAGAGTAAGAGGCAACTTGATTGAAACATATAAAATCCTGAGGGGTGTTGACGGGGTGGATGTGGAAAGGATGTTTCCCCTTGTGGGAGAATCGAGAACTAGGGGTCACTGTTTAAATATAAGGGGTCGCCCATTTAAGACAAAGAACAAAGAACAAAGAAAATTACAGCACAGGAACAGGCCCTTCGACCCTCCAAGCTTGCGCCGATCCAGATCCTCTATCTAAACCTGTCGCCTATTTTCTAAGGGTCTGTATCTCTTTACTTCCTGCCCATTCATGTATCTGTCTAGATACATCTTAAAAGACGCTATCGTGCCCGCGTCTACCACCTCCGCTGGCAACACGTTCCAGGCACCCACCACCCTCTGCGTAAAGAACTTTCCACGCATATCCCCCCTAAACTTTTCCCCTTTCACTTTGAACTCGTGACCCCTAGTAATTGAATCCCCCACTCTGGGAAAAAGCTTCTTGCTATCCACCCTGTCTATACCTCACATGATTTTGTACACCTCAATCAGGTCCCCCCTCAACCTCCGTCTTTCTAATGAAAATAATCCTGGCTTGATCTCCTGGCTTGATGGTAATGGTAGAGTGGGGGATATGCCGGGCCATGAGGTTACAGATTGTGATTGAGTACAATTCTGCTGCTGCTGATGGCCCACAGCACCTCATGGATGCCCAGTTTTGCATTGCTAGCTCTGATCGAAATCTATCCCATTTAGCACGGTGATAGTGCCACACAACACAATGGAGGGTATCCTCAATGTGAAGGCGGGACTTCGTCTCCACAAGGACTGTGCGGTGGTCACTCCTACCAATACAGTCATGGACAGATGCATCTGCGGCAGGCAGATTGCTAAGGATAAGGTCAAGTATGTTTTTCCCTCGTGTTGGTACCCTCACCACCTGCCGCAGACCCAGTCGAGCTGCTATGTCCTTTAGGACTCGGCCAGTTTGGTCAGTAGTGGTGCTACTGAGCCACTCTTGGTGATGAAGATTGAAGTCCTCCACCCAGAGTACATTTTGTGCCCTTGCCACCCTCAGTGCTTCCTCCAAGTGGTGTTCAACATGGAGGAGTACTGAGTCATCAGCTGAGGGAGGGCGGTAGGTGGTAATCAGTAGGAGGTTACCTTGCCCATGTTTGACCTGATGCCATGAGACTTCATGGGGTCCGGAGTCGATGTTGAGGACTCCCAGGGAAACTCCCTCCCTACTGTATACCACTGTGCCACCACCTCTGCTGGGTCTGTCCTGCCGGTGGGACAGGACATACCCAGGGATAGTGATTGCACTGTCTGGGACATTGTCTGTAAGGTATGATTCCGTGAGTATGACTATGTCAGGCTGTTGCTTGACTAGTCTGTGGGACAGCTCTCCCAACTTTGGCCCAAGCCCCCAGATGTTAGTAAGGAGGACTTTGCAGGGTTGACAGGGCTGGGTTTGCCCAGCAAATCGTATAACTAGAAAAGTAGAGAGGGCTTTAAACTGAATAGAAGTGGGAAGTAATCATGTCGGTGAAGATTGAGTAAATTAAAGGGAAATGACAAGGTAACAGATCAAGGTAGCAAGAAAGGTGTCATGCTAGGCCCCCACCTGCCAACATTAATTTTGTCACGAACATTGATTTTAAACTGTTACTGGAGTGAGAGGAGGACTTGTTGAACAGATCAGCCGTGGCTAGAAAATATATTGCATATTAACAAACGGTGTTTGGAAGGGCAAAGCAGCCATTCCCTGGCATTCAACCCACAATGGACTTTTGATCACCAGACATTGAAGGTGGGGGATCTCACATTCCCTCATAAATTTGTACACCTCAATTAAGTCATCCCTCAGCCTTCTCTGTTCTACAGAAAACAACTCTAGCCTATCCAATCTTACCTTATAGCTGCAGCTTTCAATTCCTGGTAACATTCTTGTAAATCTCCTCTGTGCTCTTTCTAGAGCAATTATGTCCTTCCTGTAATGTGGTGACCAGAACTGTACGCAATACTCCAACTGTGGCCTAACCAGTGTTTTATACAGTTCCAGCATCACATCCCTGCTTTTGTATTATATACCTCAGCCAAAAAAGGAAAGCATTCCATATGCCTTCTTCACCACTCTATCTACCTGTCCTGCCACCATCAGGATCTGTGGACATTCACTCCAAGGTCTCTCACTTCTTCTACCCCTCTCAATATCCTTCCGTTTATTGTGTATTCCCTCACTTTATTTGCCCTCCCCAAATGCATTACCTCATACTTCTCTGGATTGAATTCCATTTGACACTTTTCCCCCCACTCAGCCAAACCATTGATATCATTCTGGAGTCTACAGCTATCCTCTTCACTATCAACTACATGGTGAAATTTTGTGTCATCTACAAATTTCCCAATCATGCCTCCCACATTGAAGTCCAAATCATTAATATATACCACAATCTGCAGGGGACCCAACACTGAGCCCTGTGGAATGCCACTGGAAACCACTTTCCATTCACAAAAACATCCGTCGACTACTATCCTTTGTTTCCTGGCCCTGAGCCAATTCTGGATCCAACCTGCCACATTCCCCTGTATCCTATGGGCTTTCATTTTACTGACCAGTCTGCCATGTGGGACCTTGTTAAATGCCTTACTAAAATCAACACAGACCACATCCACTGAACTACCCTCATCAATCCTCCTTGTTACTTCCTCAAAGAATTCAATTAAATTAGTAAGACATGACCCTCCCCTAACAAATCCACGCTGAATATCCCTGATTAATCCCTGCTTTTCTCAGTGACAGTTTATCCTGTCCCTCAGAATTGATTCCAACAATTTACCCACCACCGAGGTCAGACTGACCGGCCTATAATTATTTGGCCTATAATTATTTGGCCTATAATTATTTGGCCTATCCCTCGCACCCTTTTTAAACAATAGTATAACATTCGCGGTCCTCCAATCATCTGGTACCTCTCCCGTATCCAGTGAGGATTTGAAGATGATCCTCAGCGCATCCACTATTTCCTCCCGGGCTTCCTTTAACAACCTGGGATGCCATACAACCAGACCTGGCGATTTATCTACTTTCAAGGATGTCAGACCCTCCAGTACTTCATCTCTCATTATGCTTATTTATTATTTTTATTTATTTAGAGATACAGCACTGAAACAGGCCCTTCGGCCCACCGAGTCTGTGCCGACCATCAACCACCCATTTACACTAATCCTACACTAATCCCATATTCCCTACAAGTCCCTATATTCCCCTATCACCTACCAATACAAGGGGCAATTTATAATGGCCAATTTACCTATCAACCTGCAAGTCTTTGGCTGTGGGAGGAAACCGGAGCACCCAGCGAAAACCCACGCAGACACAGGGAGAACTTGGAAACTGCACACAGGCAGGACCCAGAATCAAACCCTGGTCCCTGGAGCTGTGAGGCTGCGGTGCTAACCACTGCACCACTGTGCCGCCCCAGATGCATGGGAACATCACCACCTGCAAGTTCCCCTCCAAGTCACATACCATCCTGACTTGGAACTATATCGCCGTTCCTTCACTGTCGCTGGGTCAAAATCCTGGAACTCCCTTCCTAACAGCACTGTGGGTGTACCTACCTCACATGGACTGCAGCGGTTCAAGAAGGCAGCTCACCACCACCTTCTCAAGGGCAATTAGGAATGGGTAATAAATGCTGGCCTGGCCAGTGACGCCCATATCCCATGAATGAATAACCATTTTTAAAAAACTCTTGCCACCGCCCCGTGACTTCCTCCTGGAACGTGCGCTCCAGGAAATTCTGATCTTCCCATCTCCCCTAAACTGAGTGCAGAAACCCTGAGCTTGAGTTTGTGCAACTGAGGACACTTCTTTCAGTCATGCTACTCCAGTACAGATGTAGCATCCAGGAGTTCTGCATGACACAGGAACCACAAGCCATGGGTGTCAGTGACCCATCACTTAGCTTCAAATTTACCATCTGTTTATTTCAGGATGGTCGTTTTTGCAATACTGAGTTCCTGTTGATTCTCATTAGAAGGTTAAGGGATGATTTGATAAAACTCTTCCAGATTATGAAGGATGTTGATAAGGAAAACAGTGAGAATGTTTCTAATGGTCAGATAAACAGAAACAGGAGGCCACAAATTTCAGATATTCACAACAAGAGTTAAAGGGTGGCTTAGGAAATCTTCCTAAAAACACAGAATGAGACAATGTGGAATTCTCTGCTTCAGACTGTTGTCGAAGCAAACTGAGAGTTCATTTTATATTCATTCATTCATGGAGTGTGAGGGTCACTGACTCAGCCAGCATTTATTGCCCATCCCTAATTGCCCTTGAGAATGTGCTGGTGAGCTGCCTTCTTGAACCGCTGCAGTCCAGTTGGGGTAGGTACACCCACAGTGCTGTTAGGAAGGGAGTTCCAGGATTTTCACCCAGCGACAGTGAAGGAACGGCGATATAGTTCCAAGTCAGGATGGTGTGTGACTTGGAGGGGAACTTGCAGGTGGTGGTGTTCCCATGCATTTGCTGCCCTTTTCCTTCCAGGTGGTAGAGGTCGCGGGTTTGGAAGGAGCCTTGGTAAGTTTCTGCAGTGCATTTTGTGTGGCATGAATGTTACTTGCCATTTAATAACCCAAGGCCAGATATTGTCCAGGTCATACTGCATATGGACATGGGCTGCTTCAGTATCTGAGGAGTCGCGAATGGTGCTGAATATTGTGCAATCATCAGCGAACATCCCCACTTCTGACCTTATGATTGAAGGAAGGTCATTGATGAAGCAGCTGAAGATGGTTGGGCCCAGGACACTATCCTGAGGAACTCCTGCAGTGATGTCCTGGAGCTCAGATGATTGATCTCCAACAACCACAACCATCTTCCTTTGCTGTAGCTATGACTCCAGCCAGCGGAGAGTTTTCCCCCTGATTCCCATTGGCTCCAGTTTTGCTGCGGCTCCTTGATGTCATACTCAGTCAAATGCTGCCTGGATGTCAGGTGTTTTGACAAGAGTTCAACTTTTGTCTTGCCATTCATCACCAATGAGAAGGCCACTTCCCAGGCAGTCGGCAAAAATGGGCAAAACGGGAAAATGGAACAAACAAATACTTTCAATCGTACAGAAAAAACTAAACAGGAATTTAACGATTTAACGTTGTGTTGAACACCTTTATGGAAACCATTGTGCAACTGCAATTCATTACTCTTCCCTTTTCTTCTACTCCTATGTGGTGAAACCCCTATGGCTTCAGCAAAGGTAGAAGCAGGCTGCTCATCTTGGAACATAAGAATTAGGAGCAGGAGGAGGCCATTCAGCCCTTCGAGCCCCCTCCGTCATTCAATCAGATCATGGCTGATCTTCTACTTCAACACCATACCCCTGCTCTGACTGCTGAGATGCTCTTGACCAATGTCCTCTGGGTTTTGGAGCCCTTGAGTACCCTGCCAAGGACTGTGGTCCCGCACCTGTGCAGCGAAAGATGCGACCATTGGGCAGGAGGCAGCATGTGGGGTTCTGACTGAATGCTGGTTGGCGACAATCGATAAGAAGTGGAAGCACTTTGAGCAGTGAACAGAATCTCTTTGTGGGCCCTTACACACTGCAGCATCAACTTTAGCCATACCGGCATAGACTCTTAGAGTCATAGAGTCATTATGGCACAGAAGAAGGCCAATTGGCCCATCGTTTCCATGCTAGCTCTCTGTGGAACAATCCTGTCAGTCTCACTCCACAACTTTGCCCCCACAGCCCGGCAAGTTTATTTCCCTCAGGTGTCCATCCAATTTCCTTTTGAAGTCAATGATCATCTCCACTTCCACCTCCCTCATGGACAGTGAGTTCCAGGTCATTACCACTCGCTGTGTAATAAAGTTCTTCCTCACATTCCCCCTGCATCTCTTGCCCAAAACCTTCACTCTGTGTCCATTAGTCCTTGTACCATCAGCTAATGGGAACAATTTTCCTTGTCTAACTTATCTTAGCCTGTCATAATCTTGTAAACGTCTCTTAAATCTCCCCTCAATCTCCTTTGCTCCAGGGAGAACAACCCCAGCTTCTCCAACTAACCTTGTAACTAAAATTCCTCATCCCTGGAACCATTCTGGTAAATCTCCTCTGCACCCTCTCAAGGACCCTCACATCCTTCCTAAAGTGTGGTGACCTCTAGGGAGGCACCTGTGTAACATGGGTGCAGCCTGAAATCCATTGCTACAGTTTCGCGCTGTGTTGGAACACCTGGGCAGTGCTTTGAATTTCCTTCCAGCAGCGCCCTTTAAATATCTCAGCTGAAATCATCTGGTTAGCTATGGGAAAGGACAAAGAACAATCTAGAGTAAGAATAATTAACTGGGGGAAAGCCAACTTCAATGGGGTGAGAATGGACCTGGGTGAATAAATTGGAGTCAAAGGTTGGCAGGAAAAATGGTAACTGAACAATGAGCTAACTTCAGAGAACAGAGAGTTCGGGCACAGTCAAGGTATTTTCCCTCAAAGGGGAAAAGTAGGGCAAACAAATCCAGAGCTCCCTGGATGACAAAAGAGATAGAGATTAAGATAAAGATGAAAAGTGTGCTTATGACAGATGTTGGGTAGAAAATTCTATTGAGAACCAGGCTGAATATAGAAGTTCAGAGAGGAAGTGAAAAGGCAAAGAGAAGCAAAGACAGAGTATGAGAAGAGACTGGCAGCAAATATAAAAGGGAATCCAAAATTCTTCTATAGACATATAAATAGAAAAAGGGTGGTAAAAGGAGGCCGATAAGACACCGAAAAGGGGATTTACACATGGAGGCAGGGGGCATTGCTGAGGTATTAAATGAATACTTTACATCTGTCTTTACCAAGGAAGAAGATGCAACCCAGGCAATGTTGAAAGAGCAGGTAATTCAGACACTAGAGGGGTTTAAAATTGATAAGGAGGAGATATTGGATAGGCTAGTTTTACTGAAAGTTAATAAAGCGCTAGGACAGAATGAGATGCATCCAAGGATACTGAGGGAAGTGAGAGTGGAAATTGCGAAGGCACTGGCCTGAATTTTCCAGTTTTCTTTAGACTCAGGGATGGTGCCAGAGATTGGAGAATTGTAAATGCTACACTCTTGTTCAAAAAAAAGGTGTAAAGATAAGCCCAGCAACTACAAGCCAGTCAGTTTAGCTTCGGTGGTGGGAAAATTTCTAGAAAAAATAATTTGGGACCAAATAATAGTCACATGGACAAATGCAGGTTAATTAGGGAAAGCCAGTATGGATTTGTTCAGGGAAAATTGTGTTTCACTAACTTCACAGAATCACAGAATTGTTACAGCACAGAAGGAGGCCATTCAGCCCATCGTTCTGCACCGGCTCTCTGGAAGAGCAATTTATCCAGTGCCATTCCTCTACCTTCTCCTGAACATTCTTCCTTTTCATATCGCTGTCTAAATCTGTTTTGAATGCTTCAATTGAATCTGCCTCCACCACGTTCTCAGGCAGCGCATTCCAGACCTCAACCACTCGCTGTGTGAAAAAGTTTTTCCTCATGTCACTTTTGCTTCTCTTACCGAATATTTTAAATCTGTGCCCTCTCATTCTCGATCCTTTCACGAGTGGGAACAGTTTCTCTCTATCTACTCTGTCCAATCCCCTCATGATTTTGAATACCTCTATCAAATCACCTCTCAGCCTTCTCTTCTCCAAGGAAAACAGTCCTAACTTCTCCAATCTATCTTCATAACTGAAATTCCTCATCCCTGGAACCATTTTCATGGGGAGATGGTGGTGTAGTGATAATATCACTGAACTAGTAGTCCCTGAGTCCCAGGCTAATACCCTGGGGACATGGGTTCAGACTCACAACGGCAGCTGGTGGAATCTAAATTCGATTCATTGAAAAAAATCTGGAATTGAAAGCTAGTCTCTGTAATGGTATCATGAAACTATTGTTGATTGTTGTAAAAACCCATCTGGTTCACTAATGTCCTTTCGGGAAGGAAATCTGCCGTCCTTACCTGGTCTGGCCTACATGTGACTTCAGCAATGTGGTTGACTCTTACCTGTTCTCTACAATGGCCGAGCAAGCCATTCATTAGGGATGGGCAATAAATGCTGGCCTTGCCAGTGATGCCCACATCCCATGAAAGAATTTTAAAAAACATTCTTGTAAATTGTTTCTGCACCCTCTCTAATGCCTTCACATCCTCAGTAAAGTGTGGCTCCCAGAACTGGACACAATACTCCAGTTGAGTCCGAACCAGTGTTTTATACATGTTTATTATAACTTCCTTGTTTTTATACTCTTTACCCCTATTTATAAAGCCAAGGATACTGTATGCTTTATTAGCTGCTTTCTCAACCTGTCCTGCCACCTTCAGTGATTTGTGCACATATACACCCAGGTCCGTCTGTTCCTGCACTCCCTTTAGAATTGTACCCTTTAATTTATATTGCCTCTCCTCATTCTTGTGGATCTCACTTCACATTTATAACTTTGCAAATTTTGAAATTGGACTTCCAATTCCTGAATCCAAATCAAGACATTAATCCAGGACAAAATTAATAGGATTTGTAAAAGTGTTGCTAATAACTGAAAGACAGCATGTGTTAAAGTTAAAAAAGCAAAATGTTGAGTGCTGGAAATACTCAACAGGTCTGACAGCATCTGTGGAGATAAAAAAACATTTGATTTAACATTTGTTTTTTATTTTAACATTTTAACAGAGTTAACATTTGTCAGAATTCCTGATGAAAGGTCACAGACCTAAAACATTAACTCTGTTTCTCTCTCCACAGATGCTGCCAGACCTGCTGAGTATTTCCAGTATTTTTTGTTTTTATTTATGTTAAAGTTAAATCATGCTTGATTAACTTGATTGAGTTCTTTGTTGAAGTAAAAGAGAGGGTGGATGAGGGTAACGAGATTGAAATGTATATGGACTTTCAAAAGGTGTGATACATCCTGGTCAAAAGAATGAGGAGAGGCAATGTAACCCTACAGTTTAAGAAAGGAGGGAGAGAGACAGCGGAGAACTATAGATCTGTTAGTTTGACGTCAGTAGCAGGCAAAATGTTCGAATCTATTATAAAGGATGAGTTAAATGGACACTTGGAAAATAATGCAATGATTGGGCAGAGTCAACATGGATTTGTGAAAGGGAAATCATGTTTGACAAACCTGTTGGAGTTTTTGAGGATGTTACTTGTAGCAGAGATAAAGGAGAACTAGTGGATGTGGTGTATTTGGATTTTCAGAAAGCTTTTGATAAGGTCCCACACAGGAGGTTTGTAAACAAAATTAGAGCACATGGGATTGGGGGGGAATATACTGCAATGGATTGAGAATTGGTTAACAGACAGAAAGCAGAGAGTAGGAATAAATGGGTCATTCTCAGGATGACAGGCTGTTACTAGTGGGGTACCGCAAAGATCAGTGCTGGGGCTGCAGCTGTTTACAGTCTATATAAATGATTTGGATGTGGGGACCAATTGTAATATTTCCAAATTTGCAGATAAACTAGGAGGGGGTGTAAGTTGTGAGGAGGATGCAAGGAGACTTCAAGGGGATTTGGACAGGCTAAGTGAGTGGGCAAGATCATGGCAGATGGAATATAATGTGAATAAATGTGAAGTTATCCATTTGGGTAGAAAAAACAGAATATTTCTTAAATGGTAAGATGTTGGGAAGTGTTGATGTCCAAAGAGACCTGGGTGTCCTTGTTCGTGAGTCACTGAAAGCTAGTTTGCAGGTGCAGCAAGCAATTAGGAAGGCAAATGGTATGTTGGCCTTCATTGCAAGGGTGGGTTTGAGTACAGGGGTGAAGATGTATTGCATCAATTGTATAAAGCCTTGGTGAGACCACACCTGGAGTATTGTGTACAGTTTGGTCTCCTCATCTAAGGAAGGATATACTTGCAATGGAGGGAGTGTAACAGAAGTTCACCAGACTAATCCCTGGGATGTCGGGATTGTCTTATGAGGAGAGACTGCAGAAACTGGGCCTGTATTCTCTAGAGTTCTGAAGAATGAGAGGTGATCTCATTTAAACTTACAAAATTCTTACGGCGTGTGACAGGGTGGATGTTGACAGGATGTTTCCCCTGGCTAGTGAGTCTCGAACCAGGAGACAGAGTCTCAGAATAACGGGCAGGGTATTTAAAACTAAGATGAGGAGGAATTTCTTCACTCAGAGGGTGGTGAATCTGTGGAATTCTCTGACGCAGAGGACTGTGGAAGCTCAATCATTGAGTGTGTTCAAGATAGAAATTGATTTCTGAATACTAATGACATTCAGTGATATGGGGATAGTGCGGGAAAAATGGCATAGTGGTAGATGATCAGGTATGATCTGTTTGAATGGCGGAGCAGGCTCGATGGGCTGAATGGCCTACTCTTGTTCCTATATTCCTCTGTTCCTGACGTGTGTGAAAATGGTTCAAAGGATTCAGTAAGGTTGGTCAACAACAACTTATATCTATATAGCTTCTTTAATGTAATAAAACATCACAACGCCCTTCACAAGTATGACACCAGGTCACATAAGGAAATGTTAGGTCAGGTGACCAAAAGCTTAGTCAAAGAGGTAGGTTTTAAGGTGTGTCTTAAAGGAGGAAAGTGAGGTGGCGAGGTGGCGAGATGGCGAGGTTTAGGGAGGGTATTCCAGAGCTTGGGGCTGAGGCAACTGAAGGTGAAGCGGAGCAATTAAAATCAGGGATGCACAAGAGGCCAGAATTAGATATCTCAGAGGGTTACGATGCTGAAGGAGGTTGCAGATTGAATAGTCAAGTCTAGAGGTAATGAAGGAATGAATGAGGGTTTCAGTAGCAGAGGTGCTGAGACAGAGTGAAGTCAGGCATTGTTAGAGGTGGAAATAGGCTGTCTTAGTAATGGTGCGAATATGTGGTCGGAGGCTCATCTCAGGGTCAAATGTGACACCAAGGTTGAGATAGACTGACTTAATCTCAGACTGTTGCCAAGGACAGGGATGGAGTCAGTAGTTAGGAACAAAGTTTGGAGCAGGGACCAAAAACAAGGGCTTCAATCTTCCCAATATTTAATTGGAGGAAGTTTCTGCTCATCCAGTACTGGATATCGGATAAGCAGTCTGATAATATAGGGACAGTGGGGGAGTTAAGAGAGGTCTTGTCTTTTCCAATCTACCTGTTGCAGATGCATCTGTCCATGACAGTATTGATAGGAGTGGCCACCGCACAGTCCTTGTGGAGACAAAGTCCAGTCTTCACGTTCAGGATACACTCCATCGTGTTGTGTGGCACGACTACCATGCTAAATGGCATAGATTTTGAACAGATCTATCAGTTGTTCTGATGAAAGATCACTGACCTGAAACGTTAACTCTGCTTCTCTCTCCACAGATGCTGCCAGACCTGCTGAGTATTTCCAGCACGTTCTGTTTTTATACCAGCTCAAAGCTGGGCATCCATGAGGCACTGTAGGCGATCAGCAGCAGAATTACACTCCCACTAAAACATTACTCTCTCTCACTCTGGCTGTTCTCCTGGTACGGCCTTCCTCTCCACTCTATCCACCATCAGATCTGGCTGGACACATTAAACACTCTCGAGTCCTGCTCTCGTCCGCTAATGCTGCTCATTATTCCAGGATCTTGGGATTCATAAACAGAGGCATTGAGTACAAAAGCAGGGAAGTTCTGCTGAACCTTTATAAAGCTCTGGTTAGGCCCCAAATGGAACATTGCGTCCAGTTCTGGTCACCACACTTCAGGAAGGATGTGAGGGTCCTTGAGATAGAGCAGAGGAGATTTACCAGAATGGTTCCAGGGATGGGGGATTTTAGTTACCAGGTTAGGTTGGATAAGCTGGGGTTGTTCTCCCTGGAGCAAAGGAGATTGAGAGGAGATTTAATAGAAGTGTATAAGATTATGACAGGTTTAGACAAGTTAGACAAGGAAAAATTGTTTCCATTAACTGATGGTACAAGGACTAGGCAACACAGAGTGAAGGATTTGGGCAAGAGATGCAGGGGGAATGTGAGGAAGAACTTTCTAACACAGCGAGTGGTAATGACCTGGAACTCACTGTCCACAAGGGAGGTGGAACTCAAGCGGGGCAGTGGGATTGAGATAATTCTGCAAATAGCCGCCTTCTGTGCCGTAATGACTCTAAGGCCAGAGTGTTGTGCCTCCTGTGGGAGCAGACTGGAGGCCGGTGCGGGGGGGGGGGGGGGGGGGGTGGGGACGGGGGGCGGTGGTTGTTGGTGGGAGGGTGTGTATAATTGTGTGGGAAGCACGGGAGCAGGGGGTGACATTTCCATTGCTTTCCCACCCCCACTGCAATTTTAGCAGTGGTGGGCAGGTTACAAACAGCTTGCCCACCCTAGGCCAATTAATTGCACTTAAGGGCCTCCTCCCACCAATTACCATTAAGGGGTGGGTGTTCAGTAGCTCGGAAGGCTGACGGAGGGGCTCCCCAGTGGCAGAAGCTGTCCCCACTGGAGCACCTCCCCCACAACCTACACCACCCCCCCACCCCCCACCCCGCACAAGAGCTGGATGGCCAGAAGCTCTCGTAGGCGGGTCTTCCTGCCTCAGAGGGGCGGAAGTCCCACCCGAGACCCATTCAGGATTCGCCACTGACCTTTTCTGCCGGTGGGTGGCGTCTCTGGCTTGAGGTAAAATTCCAGCCTATGGCTTTATGAATGAAAAGATAACCCTTAGTTTCTTTTCTCTATTGCAAACCACCTTGTTGAACCTCTCCCTCCTGTCTCCTCCCCCTCCTGTCTCCTCCCCCTCCTGTCTCCTCCACCCTCACCTCCAACATTAAGTGCAAGGAGCTCATGAACTTCTTTGTCACTAAGATCGAGACCATCCAATCAGCTACCTCTGCTGCGTCCTCCCTTCCACGAGCCTCCCACCTCCCCCCCAACCCCCCCGGCCAAACCTCCTCTAAAAACTGCACTAGCCCTGAGCTCACATCTTTCTCCAGTTTCTCTCCTATCTCCCTTCATGCCCTTATCTTGTCCATGAGAGTCACCTCCTGTTCCCTTCATCCTATTCTCATTACACTGATGACCACCCAATGTTCCCTCCTGGTCCATCATGTTAGCCGGTATTACAAATGCTTCGTTCTCTTGAAGTGTTGTTCCTCTCCTTTAAATCTGCCATCATCACCATTCTCCTCAGAAAACCAATCTTTGACCCCACCTTCCTTGTAAACTAACTTCCAGTCTCCAAACTCCCTTTTATGAGTAATGTCAGATCATGTGGAGTGGTTAAAATCAGGGAAGCTCAAGAGGTGGGAATTAGAGGAGTGCAGATATCTCGGAGGGTTGTGGGGCTGGAGGAGATTACAGAGATAGGGAGGGGTGAGGACACAGAGGAGATTACAGAGATAGGGAGGGGTGAGGACACAGAGGAGATTACAGAGACAGGGAGGGGTGAGAACACGGAGGAGATTACAGAGATAGGGAGGGGTGAGGATACGGAGGAGATTACAGAGATAGGGAGGGGTGAGGACACGGAGGAGATTACCGAGATAGGGAGGGGTGAGGACACGGAGGAGATTACAGAGATAGGGAGGGGTGAGGACACGGAGGAGATTACAGAGATAGGGAGGGGTGAGGACACGGAGGAGATTACAGAGATAGGGAGGGGTGAGGACACGGAGGAGATTACAGAGATAGGGAGGGGTGAGGACACGGAGGAGATTACAGAGATAGGGAGGGGTGAGGACACGGAGGAGATTACAGAGATAGGGAGGGGTGTGGACACGGAGGAGATTACAGAGATAGGGAGGGGTGTGGACATGGAGGAGATTACAGAGATAGGGAGGGGTGAGGACACGGAGGAGATTACAGAGATAGGGAGGGGTGTGGACACGGAGGAGATTACAGAGATAGGGAGGGGTGAGGACACGGAGGAGATTACAGAGATGGGGAGGGGTGAGGACACGGAGGAGATTACAGAGATAGGGAGGGGTGAGGACACGGAGGAGATTACAGAGATAGGGAGGGGTGAGGACACGGAGGAGATTACAGAGGTAGGGAGGGGTGAGGACATGGAGGGATTTGAAAACAAGGGTGAGAATTTTAAAATCGGGTTGATGTTGGATTGGCAGCCCGTGTAGGCCAGAGGGCACAGGAATGGTGGGTGAACGGGACTCGGTGCGAGTTAGGACATGGGCAGCAGAGTTTTGGATGACCTCAAAGTTACAGAGGGCAGATCATGCAGCTGTTGTAAGTGTGTATCTCTTACTGTCCGCTCCTCCTGATCCCCCTACCCCTCCGTGACTCACAAATGGTGGTCACGAAGTTTCGGGATATCAAGACAGGACTGATGTTGAACACACAGCACCATTAATTGATTTCACAATGGTGGAATTTAAATTTAATTACTCATTTTTTAAGAATCTGGAATTGAAAACTAGCCTCAGTAATGGTGCCATGAAACCATTGTCAATTGTTGTAAAAACCCATCTGGTTCACTAATGTCCTTTAGGGAAGGAAATCTGCTGTCCTTACCTGGTCTGGCCTACATGTGACTCCAGACCCACAGCAATGTGGTTAACTCTTACAGGGCCTCTGAAATGGCCCAGCAAGCCACTCAGTTCAAGGGCAATAGGGATGGGCAATAAATTGTGGCCAAGCCAGCAACACCCACATCCCATAAACAAATAAAAAATAACTCACAGCCATCAGCTCAGTTACTGACACTGCATGTATTTTGGAGGATGGCACAGGAGCAGGATCTGTACGTGCTGAGATACCAGGCACGAGTGAGTTGCAACCAGTAGAAGGAGCAAGGACAGTGAGGTGCCAGCTTGCTGGAGGGCAAGGTGGAACACAGAGGACTCAATGAGCACTTCAATGGAGCAGTGTACAGAAGAATGCTGATAGCTCTGCACCACAAGGGTAAAATCAGCCACCATCATATTGAATGGTGGAGCAGACTCGACAGGCCACATGGTCTATTCCTGTTCCTATTACTGTTCTTATGAATTCTCTGCCCCACAGGGTTGCGGATGCTCCATCCTTGAATATATTTAAGGCTGGGATAGATGGATTTTTGGTCTCTCAGGAAATCAAGGGATATGGTAAGTGGGCGGGAAATTGGAGTTAAAGAATGTGGGAGACCAGCCAGGAGTGCGTTGGAACGGTCAAGTCAAGGTAATGAAGGCATGGATGAGGGTTTCAGCAGCCAATGAGCTGAGGCAGGGGCAGAACAGGCCATGTGACAGGGGTGGAAATAGGCAGTCATTGTGGCAGTGCTGATATGTGGTTGAAAGGTCATCTCAGGGTCAAATATGACACCAAGGTTGTCACCAGAATCAATGGTACAGAAGCTGAGTTTGGAGTGGGGACCAAAGATGATAACTTCAGTCTTCCCAATATTTAATTGGAGCAAATTTCTGCTCATCCAGTACTGGATGTGGGATAAGCAGTCTGATAATTTAGGGACAGTGGAGGAGTGGAGAGAGGTGGTGGTGAGTTAGAGCTGGATATCATCAGCGGACATGTGAAAACTAGCGCTGTGTTTTCGGATGATGTCGCCGAGGGGCAGCATGTAGATGAGAAATAAGAGGAAGCCAAGGATAGATCCTCGGGGAGCATCAGAGGTAACGGTGTGGGAGCAGGAAGAGAAAACACCATGACACACATTGTAACAGACTGTATCATATTGGGGAGGTCCTATGACTGTCAATCAGAGAAACCCCACCCAGAGAGGGAAGTACCTGGCATTACAACAAGGCTGCTTGACAGAACAACAGGTTTGGTTTATAACTGAGATGAAATGAAATGTAAATGTGATCTGAGGCGACATTCATGTATAATTCAGACAGAACAGTGTCTTTAAAGAGCAGGGCATCTGTGAATAGTTTAGTGTTCGGGTTCAGCTAAAAGTAACTTAATATTGAAGGATGAAATGTGTGTTTAGTGAGTCTGTCTGTTATCTGTGTGTATGTGTTTGTAAGTCTGTGTTTGTGTTTAGTGTGTGGGTCTGTTAACTGTCTCTGTGGGTGTCTGTGTTTAGTGAATGGGTCTGTTAACACTGTGTGTATGTGACTGTGTGTGCTTGTGTGTTTAGTGCATGGGGCTGTTAACTGTCTGTGTGTGTCTGAGTGTATGTTTGTGTGTGTTTAGTGTGTGAGTCTGTTAACTGTGTGTGTCTGTCAGTGTGTTTAGAAACATAGAAAATAGGAGCAGGAGTAGGCCATTCGGCCCTGCTCCACCATTCAAAAAAGATCATGGCTGATCGTCTAATTCAGCCTGCCAGACTGAACATTGAGTTCGATCATTTCAGAACATGATGGACCCCCTTTTTATTTTTATTTTTAGTTATTTTTTTCTTTTTTGTGTTTATTTTATTTTAGTTTGTTTAGTTTGTTTCGACTGTGCCTACCCACTGTATCTTTCATGTTTGTGCTTGTGACTGCTCAGTTTTCTGTCCGTTAACATCCTATCTGTACTAATGCTTTGTCTTTCAGCACTCCATGAATATACACAGAAAACATACATACCGTTTGTCTTTGCTCCATGACCTTCTGGTCAGTTATTCTCTGTGACCTTGTCCTATCAACACCATCCTTTTTGTTATCTTTTGCCTCACCCCCCGTGTTATTTGCTTAAAACCTTTGACATTTCCAGCCTCCACCAGTTCTGAAGAAGGGTCACTGACCTGAAACGTTAACTCTGTTTCTCTCTCCAACCTCATAGTCCTGCAACCCTGGACAGCCCGCTTCTACCGGGATCCAGGGTGAGCTGGCAAATTGGATACAAAATTGGCTTGGTGATAGGAGGCAGAGGGTGGTAGTGGAGGGTTGTTTTTCAGATTGGAGGCCGGTGACCAGTGGTGTGCCGCAGGGATCGGTGCTGGGCCCTCTGTTATTTGTCATATATATTAATGACTTGGATGTGAATGTCGGGGGCATGATTAGTAAGTTTGCAGATGACACCAAAATTGGTGGTATAGTGGACAGTGAAGAAGGTTGTCTAAGGTTACAACAGGATATAGATCAACTGGGAAAGTGGGAAAGGAATCGGCAAATGGAATTTAACACAGACAAGTGCAAAGTGACGCATTTTGGGAAGTTAAACCAGGGCAGGACATATACAGTGAATGGCAGGGCCCTGGGGAGTGTTGTTGAGCAGAGAGACTTTGGGGTGCAAGTACATAGTCATATAGTCGTACAGCATAGAAACAGGCCCTTTGGCCCACCACGTCCATGCCGACCATAATGCCTATCTATACTAATCCCACCTGCCTGCATTAATTCCATATCCCTCTATGCCTTGCTCATTCAAGTACCTGTCCAGATGCCTCTTAAATGTTGCTACTGTTTCTGCCTCCACCACCTCCTCTGGCAGCTCATTCCAGATACCCACTATTCTTTGTGTGAAAAATTTACCCCTTTGATCCTCCTCCCTCTCACCTTAAATCTATGCCCTCTAGTTTTAGTCACCCCTACCATGGGAAACAGACTCTGGCTATCTACCCTATCTATGCCTCTCATAATTTTATATACCTCTATCATGTCCCCTCTCAGCCTCCTTCACTCCAGGGAAAACAGACCCAGCCTATCCAATCTCTCTTTATAACTCAAGCCCTCCAAACCAGGCAACATCCTTGTGAATCTTTTCTGCACCCTCTCTAGCTTAATCACATCTTTCCTGTAGTGCGGCGACCAGAACTGCACACAGTACTCCAAATGCGGCCTAACCAACGTTCTGTACAACTGTAACATGACGTCCCAACTCTTGTACTCAATGCCTCAGCTGATGAAGGCAAGCATGCCATACGCCTTCTTCACCACCCTGTGGATAGCACGTATAGAGAGGTGGTCACACCGCAGGCTCAGACTCCACAGGCAGGAGGGGAATGGGTGACCACCAGGCAGAGCAAGAGGACGAGGCAGGCAGTGCAGGAATCTCCTGTGGCTATTCCCCTGCAAAACAGATATACTGCTTTGGATACTGTTGGGGGGAATGGCCTCTCAGGGGAAAGCAGCAACAGCCCAATTCATTGCACCACGGTTGGCTCTGCTGCACAGAGAAGGAGTAAAAAGTGTGGGAATGCAATAGTTATAGGGGATTCAATTGTCAGGGGAATAGATAGGTGTTTCTGTGGCCGCAAAAGAGACTCCAGGATGGTATGTTGCCTCCCTGGTGCTAGGGTCAAGGATGTCTCAGAGCGGTTACAGGACATTCTGAAGGGGGAGGGTGAACAGCCAGTGGTCGTGGTACAGATTGGTACAAACGACATAGGTAAAAAAAAGGATGAGGTCCTGAAAGCAGAATATAGGGACTTAGGAAGTAAGTTGAAAAGTAGGACCTCAAAGGCAGTGATCTCAGGATTACTACCAGTGCCACGTGCTAGTCACAGTAGAAATAGCAGGATATATTGGATAAATACGTGGCTGAAGAGATGGTGTGAGGGGGAGAGTTTTAGTTTCCTGGGACATTGGGACCGGTTCTGGGGGGGTGGGACCAGTACAAACTGGACAGGTTACACCTGGACAGGATCGGGACTGATGTCCGAGGGGGAATATTTACGAGAGTGGTTGGGGAGGGTTTAAACTAAAATGGCAGGGAGATGGGAACCTTTGCAAGGAGTCAGAGGAGGGGGGATCAAAGAGAAGAACAAAAGACAGGAAGGGGAATAAGAAAAGTGATAGGCAGAGAAATCAAGGGCCAGAATCAAACAGGGGCACAGTGAAAAATAGTGGGAAGGGGACAAGTAATGTTAAAAAGACAAGCCTTAAGCCTTTGTGCTCTGAGGCCCAGAGCATTCACAATAAAGTGGATGAATTAATTACGCAAATAGATGTAAACGGGTATGATATAGTCAGGATTACAGAGACATGGCTGCAAGGTGACCAGGGATGGGAAATGAACATCCAGGGATATTCAGTATTTAGGAAGGACAGACAAAAAGTAAAAGGCAGTGGAGTTGCACTGCGGGTTAAAGAGGAAATTAACACAATAGTGAGGAAGGATATTAGCTCTGACGATGTGGAATCTATATGGGTAGAGCTGAAAAACACTAAGGGGCAAAAAACATTAGTGGGGGTTGTATATAGAACCCCAAACTGTAGTGGTGATGTTGGGAATGGCATTAAACAGGAAATTAGAGACGCATGCGATAAAGTAACATTATGGGTGATTTTAATCTGCATTTAGATTGGGCAAATCAAATTAGTCACAATACTGTAGAGGAGGAATTCTTGGAGTGAATACGGGATGGTTTTCTGGACCAATACGCTGAGGAACCAACAAGAGAACAGGCCATCCTAGACTGGGTATTGTGTAATGAGAGAGGAATAATTGACAATTCAGTTGTGTGAGACACCTTGGGGATGAGCGACCATAATATGATAGAAGGGCGGCACAGTGGCGCAGTGGTTAGCACCGCAGCCTCACAGCTCCAGGGACCCGGGTTCGATTCTGGGTACTGCCTGTGCGGAGTTTGCAAGTTCTCCCTGTGTCTGCGTGGGTTTTCTCCGGGTGCTCCGGTTTCCTCCCACAAGCCAAAAGACTTGCAGGTTGATAGGTAAATTGACCATTATAAATTGCCCCTAGTATAGGTAGGTGGTTGGGGAATATAGGGACAGATGGGGATGTTTGGTAGGAATATGGGATTAGTGTAGGATTAGTATAAATGAGTGGTTGATGGTCGGCACAGACTCGGTGGGCCGAAGGGCCTGTTTCAGTGCTGTATCTCTAATCTAAAATCTAATCTATTTCTTCATCAATGTGGGGAGTGACGTAGTTGATGCTGAGACTAGGGTCCTGAATCTTAGTAAAGGAAACTACGAAGGTATGAGGTGCGAGTTGGCTATGACGGATTGGGAAACGTTACTTAAAGGGATGACGGTGGATAGGCAATGGCAAACATTTAAAGAGCGCATGGATGAACTGCAACAATTGTTTATCCCTGTCTGGCTCAAAAGTAAAACGGGAAAAGTAGCCAAATCAGGGCTTACAAGGGAAATTAGAGATAGCATTAGATCCAAGGAAGAGGCGTATAAATTTGCCAGGAAAAACAACAGACCTGAGGATTGGGAGCAGTTTAGAATTCAGCAAAGGAGGATCAAGGAATTGATTAAGAAGGAGAAAATAGAGTACGAGAGTAAGCTTGCGGGGAACATAAAAACTGACTGTAAAAGTTTCTATAGGTATGTGAAGAGAAAAAGATTGGTGAAGACAAATGTAGGCCCCTTACAGTCAGAAACAGGGGAATTTATTATGGGGAATAAAGAAATAGCTGACCAACTAAATGCATACTTTGGTTCTGTCTTCACAAAGGAGGACACAAATATCATACCAGAAATGTTGGAAATCCCAGGCCCCAAACACTCCTTTCAGGTGAAGCAGCGATTTACTTGTACTTCTTTCAATGTAGTATACTGTATTCGCTGCTCACAATGTGGTCTCCTGTACACTGGGGAGACCAAACGCAGACTGGGTGAGACCTCCGCTCAGTCCCTAAGCAGGACCCTGAGCTTCCGGTTGCTTGCCATTTCAACACTCCCCCCTGCTCTCATGCTCTCATCTCTGTCCTGGGATTGCTGCAGTGTTCCAGTGAACATCAACGCAAGCTCGAGGAACAGCATCTCATTTACCGATAAGGCACTCGACAGCCTGCCGGACTGAACATTGAGTTCAATAATTTCAGAGTATGACGGGCCCCTCATTTTACTTTTATTCTTAGTTATTTTTTATATATATTTATCTTAATATATTTTTTTTGTGTTTATTTTATTTCATCTGAGTTTGTTCAGTTTGCTTACCCACTGTTTTTTTCATGTTTGTACTTGCTGCTGTTCAATTTTCAGTCCGTTAACACCCTATCTGTACTAATGCTTTGTCTTTCAACACACTATTAACATATTGTTTGCCTTTGCTCCACAACCTTCTGGTCAGCTATTCTGTGACCTTGTCCTATCTACACCTTCTCCTTTGTTATCTCTTGCCCCACCCCCACCTCACTTGCTTATAACCTTTTACATTTCTTATATCTGCCAGTTCTGATGAAGAGTCACTGACCCGAAACGTTAACTCTGCTTCTCTCTCCACAGATGCTGCCAGACCTGCTGAGTATTTCCAGCATTTCTTGTTTTTATTTAATCCAAAGCGGTATTTGAGAGGGGGATGGCCACAGGGGACTCCTGCACTACCTGCCTGCACCTACTACTCTGTCTGGTGGTCACCCACCTCTTTTCTGTCTGTGCAGCCATTACCTGCGGTGTGACCACCTCACTAAATGTGCAATCCACGATGTCCTCAGCATCACGGATGCTCCACAGTGAATCCACCCGCAGCTCCAGCTCCGTAATGCGGGTAGTCAGTAGCTGCAGATGGATACACTTCCTGCACAGATGGTCGTCTGGGACACTGGAAGTCCAAATCCTGTCCTGAAGAATCCTCTCTAATAATTTCCCTACCACTGACGTAAGGCTCACCGGCCTATAATTTCCTGGATTATCCTTGCTACCCTTCTTAAACAAAGGAACAACATTGGCTATTCTCCAGTCCTCTGGGACCTCACCTGTCGCCAATGAGGATGCAAAGATTTCTGTCAAGGCCCCAGCAATTTCCTCCCTTGCCCCCCTCAGTATTCTAGGGTAGATCCCATCAGGCCCTGGGGACTTATCTACCTTAATGCTTTGCAAGACACCCAACACATCCTCCTTTTTGATAATGAGATGACTGAGACTATCTGCACTCCCTCCCCTCGGCTCATCATCCACCAAGTCCTTCTCCTTGGTGAATACTGATGCAAAGTACTCATTTAGTACCTCACCCATTTCCTCCTGCTCCACGCATAGATTCCCTTCTCTGTCCTTGAGTGGGCCAACCCTTTCCCTGGTTACCCTCTTGCTCTTTATATATGTAGAAAACCCTTGGGATTTTCCTTAATCCTGTTTGCCAATGACTTTTCATGACCCCTTTTAGCCCTCCTAACTCCTTGCTTAAGTTCCTTCCTACTGCATTTATATTCCTCAAGTGCTTCGTCTGTTCCTCGCCTTCCAGCCCTTACGAATGCTTCCTTTTTCTTTTTGACTCGGCTCACAATATCCCGCGTTATCCAAGGTTCCCGAAACTTGCCAAAAATATCCTTCTTCCTCACAGGAACATGCTGGTCCTGGATTCTAATCAGCTGACGTTTGAAAGACTCCCACATGTCAGATGTTGATTTACCCTCAAACAGCCACCCCCAATCTAAATTCTTCAGTTCCTGCCTAATATTGTTAGAATTAGCCTTCCCCCAATTTAGCACCTTCACCCGAGGACTATTCTTATCCTTATCCACAAGTACCTTAAAACTTACGGAATTATGGTCACTGTTCCCGAAATGCTCCCCTACTGAAACTTCAACCACCTGGCCGGGCTCATTCCCCAGGTCCAGTACAGCCCCATCCCTAGTTGGATTATCTACATATTGTTTCAAGAAGCCCTCCTGGATGCTCCTTACAAATTCTGCCCCATCCAAGCCCCTAGCACTAAGTGAGTCCCAGTCAATATAGGGGAAGTTAAAATCACCCACCACTACAACCCTGTTACCTCTAGATGGAGCAGAATTTGTAAGGAGCATCCAGGAGGGTTTTCTAGAGCAGTATGTAAATAGTCCAACTCGGGAAGGGGCCATACTGGACCTGGTGTTGGGGAATGAGCCCGGCCAGGTGGTTGAAGTTTCAGTAGGGGACTACTTTGGGAATAGTGATCACAATTCCGTACGTTTTAGAATACTCATGGACAAAGACGAGAGGGGTCCTAAAGGAAGAGTGCTAAATTGGGGGAAGGCCAACTATACCAAAATTCGGCAGGAGCTGGGGAATGTAGATTGGGAGCAGCTGTTTGAAGGTAAATCCACATTTGATATGTGGGAGGCTTTTAAAGAGAGGTTGATTAGCGTGCAGGAGAGACATGTTCCTGTGAAAATGAGGGATAAAAATGGCAAGATTAGGGAACCATGGATGACAGGTGAAATTGTGAGACTAGCTAAGAGGAAAAAGGAAGCATACATAAGGTCTAGGCGGCTGAAGAAAGACGAAGCTTTGAAAGAATATCGGGATTGTAGGCGCAATCTGAAACGAGGAATTAAGAGGGCTAAAAGGGGTCATGAAATATCTTTAGCAAACAGGGTTAAGGAAAATCCCAAAGCCTCTTATTCATATATAAGGAGGAAGAGGGTAACTAGAGAAAGGATTGGCCCACTCAAGGACAAAGGAGGAAAGTTATGCGTGGACTCAGAGAAAATGGGTGAGATTCTAAATGAGTACTTTGCATCGGTATTCACCGAGGAGAGGGACATGACGGATGTTGAGGTTAGGGACAGATGTTTGATTACTCTAGGTCAAGTCGGCATAAGGAGGGAGGAAGTGTTGGGTATTCTAAAAGGCATGAAGGTAGACAAGTCCCCAGGTCCGGATGGGATCTATCCCAGGTTCCTGTGGGAAGCGAGAGAGGAAATAGTTGGGGCCTTAACAGATATCTTTGCAACATCCTTAAACACGGGTGAGGTCCCGGAGGACTGGAGAATTGCTAATGTTGTCCCCTTGTTTAAGAAGGGTAGCAGGGAAAATCCAGGTAATTATAGACCGGTGAGCCTGACGTCAGTGGTAGGGAAGCTGCTGGAGAAGATACTGAGGGATAGGATCTATTCCCATTTGGAAGAAAATGGGCTTATCAGTGATAGGCAACATGGTTTTGTGCAGGGAAGGTCATGTCTTACCAACTTAATAGAATTCTTTGAGGAAGTCACAAAGTTGATTGATGAGGGAAGGGCTGTAGATGTCGTATACATGGACTTCAGTAAGGCGTTTGATAAGGTTCCCCATGCTAGGCTGATGGAGAAAGTGAAGGCGCATGGGGTCCAAGGTGTACCAGCTAGATGGATAAAGAACTGGCTGGGCAACAGGAGACAGAGAGTAGCAGTGGAAGGGAGTTTCTCAAAATGGAGACGTGTGACCAGTGGTGTTCCACAGGGATCCGTGCTGGGACCACTGTTGTTTGTGATATACATTAATGATTTGGAGGAAAGTATAGGTGGTCTGATTAGCAAGTTTGCAGACGACACTAAGATTGGTGGAGTAGCAGATAGTGAAGGGGACTGTCAGAGAATACAGCAGAATATAGATAGACTGGAGAGTTGGGCAGAGAAATGGCAGATGGAGTTCAATCAGGGCAAATGCGAGGTGATGCATTTTGGAAGATCCAATTCAAGAGTGATTTATACAGTAAATGGAAAAGTCCTGGGGAAAATTGATGTCCAGAGAGATTTGGGTGTTCAGGTCCACTGTTCCCTGAAGGTGGCAACGCAGGTCAATAGAGTGGTCAAGAAGGCATACGGCATGCTTTCCTTCATCGGACGGGGTATTGAGTACAAGAGTTGGCAGGTCATGTTACATTTGTATAGGACTTTGGTTCGGCCACATTTGGAATACTGCGTGCAGTTCTGGTCGCCACATTACCAAAAGGATGTGGATGCTTTGGAGAGGGTGCAGAAGAGGTTCACCAGGATGTTGCCTGGTATGGAGGGCGCTAGCTATGAAGAGAGGTTGAGTAGATTAGGATTATTTTCATTAGAAAGACTGAGGTTGAGGGGGGACCTGATTGAGGTGTACAAAATCATGAGAGGTATAGACAGGGTGGATAGCAAGAAGCTTTTTCCCCAGAGTGGGGGATTCAATTACAAGGGGACATGAATTCAAAGTGAGAGGGGAAAAGTTTAGGGGGGATATGCGTGGAAAGTTCTTTACGCAGAGGGTGGTGGGTGCATGGAACGCATTGCCAGCGGAGGTGGTAGACGCGGGCACGATAGCGTCATTTAAGATGTATCTAGACAGATACATGAATGGGCAGGAAGTAAAGAGATACAGATCCTTAGAAAATAGGCGACATGTTTAGATAGAGGATTTGGATCGGCGTAGGCTTGGAGGGCCGAAGGGCCTGTTCCTGTGCTGTAATTTTCTTTGTTCTTTGTTCTTTGTTCTTTACATCTTTCCAAAATCTGTCTACATATCTGCTCCTCTACCTCCCGCTGGCTGTTGGGAGGCCTGTAGAAAAACCCCAACATCGTGACTGCACCCTTCCTATTCCTGAGCTCCACCCATATTGCCTCGCTGCATGACCCCTCCGAGGTGTCCTCCCGCAGTACAGCTGTGATATTCTCCTTAACCAGAAATGCAACACCCCCACCCCTTTTACATCCCCCTCTATCCCGTCTGAAGCTTCTAAAGCCTGGAACATTTAGCTGCCAATCCTGTCCTTCCCTCAACCAAGTCTCTGTAATAGCAACAACATCATCGTTCCAAGTACTAATCCAAGCTCTAAGTTCATCTGCCTTACCTGTTATACTTCTCGCATTGAAACAAATGCACTTCAGATCACCAGTCCCGCTGTGCTCAGCAACATCTCCCTGCCTGCTCTTCCTCTTAGTCTTACTGGCCTTATTTACTCGTTCCCCCTCATTTATTTCACTTGCTGTCCTACTGCTCTGGTTCCCACCCCCCTGCCACACTAGTTTAAACCCTCCCGAGTAACGCTAGCAAACCTCGCAGCCAGGATATTTGTGCCCCTCCTGCCATGTTACTCACCAACCATTCACCATGCAGCTTTCCTGTGATGTCACTGCCTTTTTTTTCAAACTCCGGTGGGCCTGGACTGCTCACACAGGTCTGACTTCACTCCCGGAAGGTAAGACACTGGGCCTCGATTCTCGGGTTCGATTTATAGTTTCCACTCCACACCACTTCGCTCCTGGGAGGTAAGATAATGTGGATAAATTTGAGGTTATCGACTTTGGTAGTAAAAACAGGAAGGCAGATTATTATCTGAATGGCTATAAACTGAGAGAGGGGAATATGCAGCGAGACCTGGGTGTTCTCGTACACCAGTCGCTGAAGGTAAGCATGCAGGTGCAACAGGCGGTAAAAAAGGCAAATGGTATGTTGGCCTTCATAGCGAGAGGATTCGAGTACAGGAGCAGGGATGTCTTGCTGCAATTATACAGGGCCTTGGTGAGGAATATTGTGTGCAGTTTTGGTCTCCTTATCTGAGGAAGGATGTTCTTGCTATAGAGGGAGTGCAGCGAAGGTTTACCAGACTGATTCCTGGGATGGTGGGACTGACGTATGAGGAGAGATTGAGTCGGTTAGGATTATATTCGCTGGAGTTCAGAAGAGTGAGGGGGGATCTCATAGAAACCTATAAAATTCTAACAGGACTTGACAGGGTAGATGCAGGAAGGATGTTCCCGATGGTGGGGGAGTCCAGAACCAGGGGTCATAGTCTAAGGATACGGGGTAAACCTTTCAGGACTGAGATGAGGAGAAATTTCTTCACCCAGAGAGTGGTGAGCCTGTGGAATTCGCTACCACAGAAAGCAGTTGAGGCCTAAATATTGTACGTTTTCAAGAAGGAGTTAGATATAGTTCTTGGGTCTAAAGGGATCAAAGGATATGGGGGGAAAGCGGGAACAGGTTACTGAGTTGGATGATCAGCCATGATCATAATGAATGGCAGAGCAGGCTCGAAGGGCCGAATGGCCTACTCCTGCTCCTATTTTCTATGTTTCTATGTTCCTTCTTTTAAAAGTTAGTGCCTGGTTTGCAATCCTGCTATCTCTCCTGAGCTTCGCGTTACTAGATCCACATTTATTTGGAGTTTGGGATTTAAGTTTTCATTCATAATTGTCAGCCATTTTTGCGGCTTCTCTTACTCTTGTGACTCTTTGTTCTTGAATGTGGGTTGTTATGTTACTTGTGATGCTATTTTTAAATTCTTTCGCAACATCACCTCAAACTTTCATATGAGGGTTCTATTTGAGAGATTGTATCCAGCGATCAAAAGACATATGTTTAATTCTTTTGAATTCATTGTAAGTCTGTGTCGGTCTTTTCCGGGTGTGTCGGAATTTCTGTTTATCTGTTTTTGGTGCCAGCTCATATATGCATTTAAAATTGCAGTTTTAGTTTGTTCATAATCAGAGGACCTTGCTTCTGATAACAGAGAAATAGCTTCACGAGCCCTACCCATAAACTCGGGTTGTAAGAGGCGAGTCCAGAATTCTCTGTCTGGGTTGTGTGTGTGTGTGTGTGTCATTGAAAGATACCTGTATGGGGCAGAATACCTGTATGCTTTATAGACGATGAGAAGGTCCTTGATAGAGTCAACCATCAGAAAATAATGCAGTGCTTCAACAAACTAGAAATGGACAAATGGTAAAAGGATAATTCAGACTCTATATTGGAAGCAATCAGCGGTGACGAGATTTGATAGTGGCTTGTCAGACAGTTTCCCAATCAACAGAGGAGTGTATCAGGGATGTGTTATGTCCCCAAAACTGTTCAACCTGTAAACTGAAACTATCTTCAGAGACATAGAACATCTACCAGGTTACAATATTGGTGGGTTGAACAGATAGGCAGATGACTCTGCAATCAGTGCAGTGTCAGAACAGACACGTCCGGGAATTGTGAACAAAGTAAATGCAAGGGGTGTAGAATATGGGTAAAGAATGAATGGGATAACCAAGACAATGGTGATAAGCAGACACCTAATACCGGAAGTGAAAATGGAAGTAAATAGACAAGTCCTGGAACAATGAAAAGGTTTACAGACCTTGGACAGTCTGATGTCCTCTTCATGAAGTGAGGTTTAGCAGAGTTTGGAATCAGGTGTGTAGACAGAGACTGCAGACTCTTGAACACAAAGGTGTCTCTATTCAATTTTACTTTCACTTTCCTCATTGCTGCATTTTTCCAGTCCTGGCAACATCCTCATAAATCTCCTCTGTACCCTCTCTAGTGCAATTACATCCTTTCGATAATGAGGTGACCAGAACTGCACACAGTACTCAAATTGTGGCCTAACCATTCGGCCCATCGAGCCTGCTCCACCATTCAATAAGATCATGGCTGATCTTGGGCTTCAATTCCACTTTCCCGCCCACTCCCCATATCAACTGATTCCCTGAGACACCAAAAATCTATCTATCCCAGCCTTAAATGTATTCAATGATGGAGCATCCACAACCCTCTGGGGTAGAGAATTCCAAAGATTCACAACCCCTTGAGTGAAGTAATTTCTCCTCATCTCAGTCCTAAATGATTGACCCCTTATCCTGAGACTGTGTCCCCGTGTTCTAGATTCCCTGCCCAGTGGGAACAATCTCTCAGCTTCTACCCTATCAAGCCCTTTCAGAATCTTGTATGTCTCAATTAGATCGCTTCTCATTCTTCTAAACTCCAGAGAATATAGGCCCAATTTACTCAGCCTCTCATAGGACAACTCCTCATCCCAGGGACCAATTTAGTAAATCTTCCCTGCACTGCCTCCAGTGTAAGTATATCCTTTCTTAAATGTGGAGACCAAAACTGCACACAGTATTCCAGGTGCGGTTCACTAAAGCCCTGTACAATTTTAGCAAGACTTCTTTATTCCTGTACTCCAATCCCCTTGCAATAAAGGCCAACATGCCATTTGCCTTCCTAATAGTCTGCTGCACTTGCATGTTAACTTTGTGTGTTCCTTGTACGAGTTCCCCCAAGTCTCTCTGAACATCATCACTTACCAGTTACACACCTGAAAAAATATTCCGCTTTTCTATTATGACTATAGTGCATAACTTCCCACTCCCCTACATTGTACTCCATTTGCCATCTTGTTGTCCACTCACTTACCCTGTCTATATCTCTTTGCAGCCTCTCTATATCCTCCCCACAGTTTACCTTTCCACTGAGCTTTGTATCATCAGCAAACTGAGATACATTACTCTCTGTCTCTTCATCCAAGTCATTAATATAGAGTGTAAATAGCTGAGACCGAGCACTGATCCTTGTGGCACACCACTATTCACTGCCTGCCAACTTGAAAATGCCCCATGTATGCCCACTCTCTGCTTCCTGTCTGCTAACCAATCCTCTATCCACACTAATATATTACTGCCAGCACCATGAGCCCTTATCTTGCCTATTAATCTGTTATGTGGCACATTATCGAATTCCTTTTGGAAATCCAGGTATACTACATCTACAGGTTCCCCTTTATCGACCTTATTCACTACATCCTCAAAAAACTCTAATAAGTTTGTCAAACAGGATCTCCCTTTAGTAAATCCATGCTGACTTGTTCTAATCAGACTGTGCTTTTCCAAGTGCAATGTTATGACTTCTATAATAATAGTTTCCAGCATCTTCCCAATGACTGATGTTAGGCTGTGGAGTTAGACTGATGCAGTTCGCTGTTTTGTCTCTACATCCTTTCTTGAAAAGTGGTGTAATATTTGCTAACTTCCAATCTGACGGGATGACCCCTGAAACTAGGGAATTCTGGAAGATCATAGCCAGCGCATCCATTATATCTGCATCTATCTCTTTTAGAAACCTAGGATGTAGGCCATCTGATCCCGGGGATTTTAGTCCCTCAAGTTTCTCCAATACTTTTTCCTCAGCTGACATCAGTATCCTTAATTTCCTCACACTTACTGTCTATTTCTGGAATGGAACTTGTGTTCTCTACTGTGACGACAGAAACAAACTATTTGTTCAATGCCTCTGCCATTTCCTCATTCCCCATGATGATGATTTCTCCTGTCTCTGCCTCAAAGGGAGCAGCGTCTACTTTAGCGACTCTCTTCCTTTTTATGTACTTTAAAAGCTCTTACAATCTGTTTTTATATTGCTGGCTAGTTTACTCATCCTATTATTTTCCATTTTTATCAACTTTATGGCGGCCATTTGCTGGTTTCTAAAACATTCCCAATCCTCAGACTTGCTCCTATTTTTTTTTTGCAACATTGTAAGCCACTTCTTTTAGTGTAATACTCTAACTTCCTGAGTGAGCCACGGATGGGTCTTTCTTGACGAGTTTTTGTTTTTGAACAGAATGTACTTTTGTTGAACCCTTAGAATTGTTTCTTTAAGTGTTTGCCACTGTTCATTTACTGCTGTACCTGCCAGTCTATTTACCCAATTAACCTTAGCCAGTTCTCCTCTCATACCTGCAGTGCAATCACATCCTTCCTATAGTGTGGTGCCCAGAACTGTACACAGTACTCCAGCTGTGGCCTAACTAGTGTTTTATCCAGCTCCATCATAACCTCCCTGCTCTTATATTCTATGCCTCGGCTAATAAAGGCAGGTATCCCATATGCCTCCCTAACCACCTTATCTACCTGTGCTGCTGCCTTCGGTGATCTATGGACAAGTACACCAAGGTCCTTCTGTACTTCCTAGGGTCCTACCATCCATTATATGTACTTTGCATCAGTATTCACCGAGGAGAGGGACATGACGGATGTTGAGGTTAGGGACAGATGTTTGATTACTCTCGGTCAAGTCAGCATAAGGAGGGAGGAAGTGTTGGGTATTCTAAAGGGCATTAAGGTGGACAAGTCCCCAGGTCCGGATGGGATCTATCCCAGGTTACTGTGGGAAGCGAGAGAGGAAATAGTTGGGGCCTTAACAGATATCTTTGCAACATCCTTAAACACGGGTGAGGTCCCGGAAGACTGGAGAATTGCTAATGTTGTCCCCTTGTTTAAGAAGGGTAGCAGGGATAATCCAGGTAATTATAGACCGGTGAGCCTGACGTCAGTGGTAGGGAAGCTGCTGGAGAAGATACTGAGGGATAGGATCTATTCCCATCTGGAAGAAAATGGGCTTATCAGTGATAGGCAACATGGTTTTGTGCAGGGAAGGTCATGTCTTACCAACTTAATAGAATTCTTTGAGGAAGAGACAAAGTTGATTGATGAGGGAAGGGCTGTAGATGTCTTCTACATGGACTTCAGTAAGGCGTTTGATAAGGTTCCCCATGGTAGGCTGATGGAGAAAGTGAAGGCGCATGGGGTCCAAGGTGTACTAGCTAGATGGATAAAGAACTGGCTGGGCAACAGGAGACAGAGAGTAGCAGTGGAAGGGAGTTTCTCAAAATGGAGACGTTTGACCAGTGGTGTTCCACAGGGATCTGTGCTGGGACCACTGTTGTTTGTGATATACATAAATGATTTGGAGGAAAGTATAGGTGGTCTGATTAGCAAGTTTGCAGACGACACTAAGATTGGTGGAGTAGCAGATAGTGAAGGGGACTGTCAGAGAATACAGCAGAATATAGATAGATTGGAGAGTTGGGCAGAGAAATGGCAGATGGAGTTCAATCAGGGCAAATGCAAGGTGATGCATTTTGGAAGATCCAATTCAAGAGTGAACTATACAGTAAATGGAAAAGTCCTGGGGAAAATTGATGTACAGAGAGATTTGGGTGTTCAGGTCCATTGTTCCCTGAAGGTGGCAACGCAGGTCAATAGAGTGGTCAAGAAGGCAGACGGCATGCTTTCCTTCATCGGACGGGGTATTGAGTACAAGAGTTGGCAGGTCATGTTACAGGTGTATAAGACTTTGGTTCAGCCACATTTGGAATACTGCGTGCAGTTCTGGTCGCCACATTACCAAAAGGATGTGGATGCTTTGGAGAGGGTGCAGAGGAGGTTCACCAGGATGTTGCCTGGTATGGAGGGCGCTAGCTATGAAGAGAGGTTGAGTAGATTAGGATTATTTTCATTAGAAAGACGGAGGTTGAGGGGGGACCTGATTGAGGTGTACAAAATCATGAGAGGTATAGACAGGGTGGATAGCAAGAAGCTTTTTCCCAGAGTGGGGGATTCAATTACAAGGGGACACGAGTTCAAAGTGAAAGGGGAAAAGTTTAGGGGGGATATGCGTGGAAAGTTCTTTACGCAGAGGGTGGTGGGCACCTGGAACGCATTGCCAGCGGAGGTGGTAGATGCGGGCACGATGGAGTCTTTTAAGATGTATCTAGACAGATACATGAATGGGCAGGAAGTAAAGAGATACAGACCCTTAGAAAATAGGCGACAGGTTTAGATAGAGGATTTGGATCGGCGTAGGCTTGGAGGGCCGAAGGGCCTGTTCCTGTGCTGTAATTTTCTTTGTTCTTTGTATATATTCCCTTGCCTTGCTAGTCCTCCCACAATGCATCACCTAACACTTCTCAGGATTAAATTCCATTTGCCACAGCTCCGCCCATCTTACCAGCCCATCTATATTGTCCTGTAATCTAAGGCTTTTCTTCCTCACTATTTACGACACCACCAATTTATGTCACCTGCGAACTTACTGATCATACCTCCTATATTCACATCTAAATCATTAATGTACACTACAAAAAGCAAGGGTCCCAGCACCGATCCCTGTGGTACACCACTGGTCACAGGCTTCCACTTGCAAAAACAACCCTCGACCATCACCCTCTGCCTCCTGCCATTAAGCCAATTTTGGATCCAATTTGCCAAATTGCCCTGGATACCATGGGCTCTTACCTTCTGAACCAATCTCCCATGTGGGACCTTATCAAAAGCCTTACTGAAGTCCATGTAGACTACATCAACTGCTTTACCCTCATCTACACATCTAGTCACCGCCTCGAAAAATTCAATCAAGTTAGTCAGACACAACCTCCCTCTGACAAAGCCATGCTGACTATCCCTGATTAATCCCTGCCTCTCCAAGTGGAGAATTTTTTCCAATAGTTTCCCAACCACTGATGTTAGACTCTCCGGCCTGTAATTACCTGGTTTATCCCTGCTACCCTTCTTAAATAATCGCACCACATTCGTGTCCTCCAGTCCTCTGGTACCTCTCCTGTCTTCCTCAGCAACATGTCTCCTCTCACTGCGTCCACTCACTGTGTTCGACGAAGAAACTGGTTTGCTTTATATAGCGATTCTGATGACACGAACTCAGCTTTTTACTACAATAATTAACACCTATTGAACCTAACTACTTCCAACTGATTAACAGATAACTGTCACTGCTGGCTGCTTCTTGTTTAACAAGGCTATTTACCTAAGCAGCAGATTTAAAACCTGACACTTCATCTAAAATTTAAACTGGACAATAACTTTCCAGAACTTACCACGTGCACCAAATTTCCAAATTCACACTGGCCTGCTCTCACTGCGTCCACTCACCAGGATGTTGATAGTGGGGGATTCAGTGATGGTAATGCCATTGAACATCAAGAAGAGATGGTTAGATTCTCTTTCTGGAGATTATCATTGGCATTGTGTGGCGCGAATGTTACTTGCCACTTATCAGCGCAAGCCTGGATGTTGTCCAGCGCTTGCTGCATATGGACACTGGTTACGTCTGTATCTGAGGAGTCGCGAATGGTGCTGAATGTTGTACAATCTCAGCGAACACTGATGAAGCAGCTGAAGATGAAGTTCAGCTCTTTTGTCCATGTTTGAACCAAGGCTTTAATGAGATCAGGAGCTGAGTGGCCCTGGCTGAACCAAACTGAGTGTCACTGAGCAAGTGCCGCTTGATAGCACTGTCGATGACACTTTACTGCTGATCAAGAGTAGATGAAGGGGCAATAATTGGCTGGATTTGATTTGTCCTGCTTTTTGTGTACAGGACATACCTGGGCAATTTTCCACATTGCCGGATAGATACCAGTGTTGTAGCTGTACTGGAACAGCTTGGCTAGGGGCACAGCAAGTTCTGGAGCACGGGTCTTCAGTACTATTGCCAGAATATTGTCAGGGCCCATAGACTTTGCAGTATCCAATGCCTTCAGTCGTTCTTGAATTCACGCGGAGTGAATCGAATTGGCTGAAAACTGGCATCTGTGATGCTGGGGACTTCAGGAGGGGGCCGAGATGGATCATCAACTCGGCACTTCTGGCTGAAGATTGTTGCAAATGCTTCAGCCTTATCTTTTGCACTGATGCTGGGCTTCCCCCATCATTGAAGATGGGGATATTTGTGGAGCCACCTCCTCCAGTTAGTTGTTTAATTGTCCACCACCATTCACGGCTGGATGTGGCAGGACTGCAGAGCTTAGATCTGATCCGTTGGTTATGGTATCGGTTAGCTCTGTCTATCGCATGCTGCTTGTGCAGTTTGGCACGCAGATAGTCCTGTGTTGTAGCTTCACCAGGTTGACACCTCATTTTGAGGTATGCCTGGTGCTGCTCCTGGCATGCCGTCCTGCACTCTTCATTGAACCAGGGTTGGTCTCCTGGCTTGATGGTAATGGTAGAGTGGGGGATATGCCGGACCATGAGGTTATAGATTGTCGTTGAATACAATTCTGCTGCTGCTGATAGCCCACAGCGCCTCATGAATGCCCAGTTTTGCATTGCTAGATCTGTTTGAAATCTATCCCATTTAGCACGGTGGTAGTGCCACACAACAAGATGGGACTTCGTCTCCACAAGGACTCTACAGTGGTCACTCCTACCAATACTGTCATGGACAGATGCATCTGCGACAGGTGGGTTGGTGAGGGCAAGATTTAGTAGGTTTTTCTTGTTGGTTCCCTCACCACCTGCCGCAGACCCAGTCTCGCAGATATGTCCTTTAGGACTCAGCCAGCTCGGTCAGTACTGGTGCTACCGAGCCATTCTTGGTGATGGACATTGAAGTCCCCCACCCAGAGTACATTCTGCACCCTTGCTACCCTCCATGCTTCATCCAGTTGGTGTTCAACATGGAGGGGCACTGATTCAGCAGCTGAGGGCAGGGGACAGTAGGTGGTATTCATCAGGAGGTTTCCTTGCCCATGTTTGACCCAATGCCATGAGACTTCATGGGATCCAGAGTCAATGTTGAGGACTCGCAGGGCAACTCCCTCCCTACTGTATACCACTGTGCCACCACCTCTGCTGGGTCTGTCCTGCCAGTGGGACAGGACATACCCGGGGATGGTGATGGCAGTGTCTGGGACATTGTCTGTAAGGTATGATTCCGTGAGTATGACTATGTCAGGCTGTTGCTTGACTAGTCTGTGGGACAGCTCTCCCAACTTTGGCACAAGCCCCCAGATGTTAGTAAGGAGGACTTTGCAGGGTCGACAGGGCTGGGTTTGCCGTTGTCGTTTCCGGTGCCTAGGTCGATGCCGGGTGGCCCGTCCGGTTTCATTCCTTATTGGCTTTGTAGCGGTTAGTTACAACTGAGTGTCTTGCTAGGCCATTTCAGAGGGCAGTTAAGAGTCAACCACATTGCTGTGAGTCTGGAGTCACATGTAAGCCAGACCAGGTAAGGACAGCAGATTTCCTTCTCTATTAGTGAACCAGATGGGTTTTTACAACAATCGACAATGGTTTCATGGTAATCATTAGACTGACTTTTAATTCCAGATTTATTAATTGAATTCAAATTCCACCTTCTGCTGTGGTGGGATTCGAACTCATGTCCCCAGAGAAATACCCTGGGTCTTTGGGTTACTAGTCCAGTGATAATACCACTGCCTTCCCCACTCACTCCATTGAAATTGGCCCTCCCCCAATTAATTATTCTTCCTCTGGATCTTTCTTTGACCTATTCCATCGCCAATCTATAACTGTTGATATTATGATCACTTTCCCCTAACTGTTCTCCTACTGATACTTGATCCACTTGGCCCACCTCATTCCCAAGAACCTGGTCTAGCTGTGCCTCCTTTCTCATTGGACTCGGAACATATTGGTGCAGAAAATTTTGCTGAACACACTCTAGGAACTCTTGCCCCTCTCTGCCCTTTACACTACTACTATCCCAGTCTATGTTTGGATAATTAAATTCCCCAATTATAATTACTCTATACATCTTGCACCTCTCTGTAATTTTCCTGTAAATTTGTTCCTCCACATCTTTCCCACTAGTTGGTGGCCTATTGAATACATCCAGCAATGTAATGGCATCTCTATTGTTTCTTAACTCTAACCATAGATTCTGTCCTTGCCCCTCTAGGACATCCTCTCTCTCCAGCATTGTAATGTTCTCCTGATCAATATTGCTACCCCTCCTCCTTTCCTCCCTTTCCTGAACACCTTGTATCCAGGAATATTTTAGCCCCCAGTCCTGCCTTTTTTTTGAGCTGAGTCTCCGTTATCAGCACAACATCATATTTCCACATGGCTATCTGCACCTGTAGCTCATCTACCTTATTTACCACACTCCACGCATTCACATACAGACACTGTAAACCTAATTTAGACTTTATTACTTTCCCTCTTACTCTGACCCCACCTAATACTTTACTATTCTCTACTCTAGTGCTATCTGTCTCTCCCAGTTCTCTGTGCATCTTGTTTTTCCCTTTCTATTATCTCCTGGTTCCCACACCCCTGCCAAATTAGTTCAAACCCTCCCCAATAGAACACAGGTCCCACCTTCTCCAGAACTGGTGTCAGTGCCTAAGGAATCTAAAGTCCTCCCTCTTTCCAGCCACGCATTCATCTGCACTATCCTCCTATTTCTATACTCACTAGCACATGGGAATGGGACAAGGTGTTGTATCTCCGTCCCGGATCACATTAAATAAGACCCACTGGAAGTGGTTAGTACATTCTGCTCCCTTGGGTCCACGATGACAGACAATCTGTTTCCTGATTCAGAGCTCGATACATGCAGAGGGAAAGCAACTACCACCTTTGGCTGACTCGCGAAACGTGCATGGGATAACACCAAGCTGACCCTTAGGACCAAGCTGATGGTTTATAAGGCCTGTGTTCTCAGCACCTTGCTGTATGGCTGTGAAACATGGGCGACTTACAGCTACCAGGAAAAGAAGCTTAATAATTTCCATCTTCATTTTCTGCAGTGCATTGTGGGTATGGCCTGGCAGGACAAAAATCACAAATTTAGTTTAGTTTAGAGATACAGCACTGAAACAGGCCCTTCGGCCCACCCAGTCTGTGCCGACCATCAACCACCCATTTATACTAATCCTACACTAATTCCATATTCCTACCACATCCCCACCTGTCCCTATATTTCCCTACCACCTACCTATACTAGGGGCAATTTATAATGGCCAATTAACCTATCAACCTGCAAGTCTTTGGCTGTGGGAGGAAACCGGAGCACCCGGAGGAAACCCACGCAGACACAGGGAGAACTTGCAAACTCCACACAGGCAGTACCCGGAATCGAACCCGGGTCGCTGGAGCTGTGAGGCTAAGGTGCTAACCACTGTGCCGCCCCGACAGTCCTCACAAAGGCAGAGCTCCCAAGTGTGCTGGCACTAATCAAACAGAGGCAGCTTCAGTGGATCGGACATGTCCGCGGGATGGAAGACAGTCGCATACCCAAAGACCTTCTGTATGGTGAGGTAGCCGGGGCCAGATGACCAGTGGGGTGCCCAAAGCTCTGTTTCAAGGATGCTTGCAAGTGTGACATGAAGGCCCTAACTGTCGACTATCGCACCTGGGAGTCACTAGTTGACGAAGGAGGGAAATGGCTACACATCCTGTGGACTGGTGTGCACTACCACAATGACCAGTGGCTACAGCAGCTTGGCAACAGGTGCCAACGCCAAAAACAACAACTCACACCGTCACTTGGCAGCTTCCCGTGTGGCACTTGTGGAAGAACCTGCCTCTCAAGGATTGGCCTTCACAGCCATCGGCAAAGTAGACACTCCACTTAAATGGATTGTTTGCTGCTTGTCCATCATCTTTTATAGATGGAAGGATGTCAAACATTAACCAACGTGTGGCAAGGGAGTAACCTAGAGATTACTATCTTTGAGGTCCTGCTTGCTAATCTCTTTCCCAGCTCCCTAATCTCTGCCTGCAGGACTTCATCTCTCTTTCTACCGAAGTAGTTGGTACCAATGTGGAACAGAGTAATTTATTATGGGGAACAAAAAAATGGTTGACCAATTAAATGCATACTTTGGTTCTGTCTTCACAAAGGAGGACACAAATATCATACCAGAAATGTTGGGGAACACAGGGCTTAGTGAGAGAGAGGAACAGAAGGAAATCAGTATTCGTAGAGAAATGGTGTTGGGGAAATTGATGGGATTGAAGGCCGATAAATCCCCAGGGCCTGATAATCTACATCCCAGAGTACTTAAGGAAGTGGCCCTAGAAATAGTGGATGCATTGGTGGTCATCTTCCAAGATTCTATAGACTCTGAAACTGTTCCTACAGATTGGAGGGTAGTTAATGTAACCCCACTATTTAAAAAGGGAGGTAGAGAGAAAGCAGGGAACTATAGACCAGTCAGCCTGACGTCGGTAGTGGGGAAAATTCGAGAGTCCATTATCAAAGATTTTATAGCAGAGCACTTGGAGAACAGTGGTAGAATTGGACAGAGTCAGCATGGATTTACGAAAGGGAAATCATGTTTGACAAATCTACTAGAATTCTTTGAGGATGTAACTAGTAGAGTTGATGAGGGGGAGCCAGTGGATGTGGTTTATTTGGACTTTCAGAAGGCTTTCGACAAAGTCCCACATAAGAGATTAGCGTGTAAAATTAAAGTGCGTGGGATTGGGGGTAGTGTATTGCGATGGATAGAAAATTGGTTGGCAGACAGGAAACAAAGAGTAGGGATAAATGGGTCTTTTTCTGAATGGCAGGCAGTGACTAGTGGGGTACCGCAGGGATCGGTGCTAGGACCCTAGCTATTCACAATATATATTAATGATTTAGATGAGGGAATTAAATGTAATATCTCCAAATTGGCAGATGACACAAAACTGGGTGGGAGGGTGAGTTGTGAGGAGGATGCAGAGAGGCTTCAGGGTGATTTGGACAATTTGAGTGAGTGGGCTAATGCATGGCAGATGCAGTATAATGTGGATAAATGTGAGGTTATCCACTTTGGTAGCAAAAACAGGAAGGCAGATTATTATCTGAACGGCTATAAACTGAGAGAGGGAAGTGTGCAGCGAGACCTGGGTGTTCTCGTACACCAGTCGCTGAAGGTAAGCATGCGGGTGCAACAGGCGGTAAAAAAGGCAAATGGTATGTTGGCCTTCATAGCGAGAGGATTCGAGTACAGGAGCAGGGATGTCTTGCTGCAATTATACAGGGCCTCGGTGAGGCCACACCTGGAATATTGTGTGCAGTTTTGGTCTCCATATCTGAGGAAGGATGTTCCTGCTATAGAGGGAGTGCAGCGAAGGTTTACCAGACTGATTCCTGGGATGGTGGGACTGACATATGAGGAGAGATTGAGTCGGTTAGGATTATATTCGCTGGAGTTCAGAAGAGTGAGGGGGGATCTCATAGAAACCTATAAAATTCTAACAGGACTTGACAGGGTAGATGCAGGAAGGATGTTCCCGATGGTGGGGGAGTCCAGAACCAGGGGTCACAGTCTAAGAATACGGGGTAAACCTTTCAGGACTGAGATGAGGAGAAATTTCTTCACCCAGAGAGTGGTGAGCCTGTGGAATTCACTACCACAGAAAGCAGATGAGGCCAAAACATTGTATGTTTTCAAGAAGATGTTAGATATAGCTCTTGGGTCTAAAGGGATCAAAGGGAATGGGATGAATGCGGGAACAGGTTTTTTCTGGTGAATTTTTTCTGGTGAATTTGTATGCGTCTTCCTTGGATCTAATGCTATCTCTAATTTCCCTTGTCAGCCATGGTTTGGCTACTTTTCCCGTTTTACTTTTGAGCCAGACAGGGATAAACATTTGTTGCAGTTCATCCATGCGCTCTTTAAATGTTTTCCATTGCCTATCCACCGTCATCCCTTGAAGTAACGTTTCCCAATCCATCATGGCCAACTCGCGCCTTATACCTTCGTAGTTTCCTTTCCTAAGATTCAGGACCCTTGTCCCAGAATCAACTACGTCACTCTCCATCTTGATGAAGAATTCTATCATATTATGGTCGCTCATCCCCAAGGTGTCTCGCACCACTAGATTGTCAATTATTCCTCTCTAATTACACAATACCCAGTCTAGGATGGCCTGTTCTCTTGTTGGTTCCTCAACGTATTGGTCCATAAAACCATCCAAAATATCCTCTAAGAATTCCTCCTCTACGGTATTGTGACTAATTTGATTTGTCCAATCTATATGCAGATCAAAATCACCCATAATTACAGACGTTCATTTATCGCATGCGTCTCTAATTCCCTGTTTAATGCCATTCCCAACATCAACACTACAGTTTGGGGGTCTATATACAACCCCCTTTTTTGTTCTTTAGCTCTAACCAAATAGATTCTGTCCTCAACCCCTCTGGCACATCCTTTTTCCTCCAGCATTTCAATGTTCTCAATTAATACCACAACCCCTCCCCTTTTTTCCCTTTCCTATTGTTTCTGAACACTTAGGGCTGCATTTTAAGAATCTGCCGCCAAAGTAGGCGGTGGACATAAAAAAAAATGTGCCCGCCCACACTGGCACCATGTCACTGTGCTGCCACGATATCAAACACGGTGGTTCATTTGCATGGCTGTGGTTCCTACGCCCCGCGATGACGTGTAGAGGGGTGGTGAGCCGTCGCAGGCAACGGCATCCGGTGCCAATGCACGGGCACCATTTTTAAAGGGCTTACAGCCCTCAATGGAGATTTTAAAATTAACGGGACAGGCAAGTAGAATTTCAATGACCTTCAAATACATTTTCCCTGCAAACCGCAACCCCCCCACCAAACAGTGACATTTCCAGACATTCGTGCCCTTTTCCTCCCTGGAATTCGAATAGTGACAATTTGACCTTTTCACCCGCAAAGTTCGGCACCATCACCCCCACCCCCCCCCCCCACAACCAATCCTCATCGTTGTTACCTTGATCCCTCTGCCCCCGCACAGAGAAAAAATCCTCCTCTCCCCCTTCCCAGAGGTGTTGTGCCACATTTCCCCGAATGGGGATTCGAAGGCGCGGCATTGTCAGCCGCCCAAATCAAGATCAGTTCAGTGATTAAGGCAGCGACGGGACCCTCATTAAAGCAGGTATGTAAATAATTTACATATTGAAATGGGAGTCCCGTCACTCAGCGTCAGGGAGGCCCCCACGAGGCCTTGTTGTCACTGCCAAGATCAGTACAGGGTCTGCCTGTCGGGGTTGGTGGCAGGTCTCCGCTGTATCGATCTTTATTGCCCCCCCCCACCCCGCTAACGTTCCCAACGGTGGAGGGGCTTTAAAATCCAGCCCTTTGTATCTAGGAATATTTAACACCCAGTCCTGCCCTTCTTTGAGCCAGGTCTCTGTTATAGCCACAGCATCATATTTCCACATGGCAATCTGCATCTGTACCTCACCAGTCTTATTAACCACACTCCCTGCATTCACATACATGCACATTAACCCTGGTTCAGACTTTATTACTTTCTCCTTTACTCTGACCCCACCTAATAATGTACTATTCCCTACTCTAGTGCTGTCTATCTATCTCCCCCAGTATTCTGTGCACCTTGGTATTCCTCTCTGCTATTTCCTCCTGGTTCTCACACCTCTGCCAAGTTAGTGAGTGGGTCTGTGTTCTGAAAGTGAACAAGCACTGATAAACAATAAAAAAACCCACAATCTGATTGATTTACAATGTGAAATGGTTGTAAAGCCCAAGCCTCTGTGTACTGGGTCGGAGGGGGAGTGCTGACTTCAACCCATTCTGGACTCCCACTTTTGCCTGTTGTCTACAATCTGCAGCTCCTGAACCCTGAGTGGATCTCACCCTGTCAGAAGTGTGACTCATCCCTCATGAATTGCCCAGTCTCAATTCTTGTGGATAATGTCTCTGATTGTTGTGCTAATAGATTATAAATAGTATGAACTGACATTCACAAACACACCTTTCCTCCCCAGGCTGTCGTGGGGACTATGAAGGTATATCTCACAGCTGTGTGTCTGCTAATTCTCTCCAAACAACTGATTGCAGGTAAGAGACAGGTTTACAGGACCTGAGCAATGATTGGTCAATGATACTAGAGCATCACTTAGAATCATCTGTCCCTCCCATTACTCTTTAATAATCTCTGCAGCAGCCATGACCTTTGACAAAGTTTGTGAGGTCACAGCAAGACATCCCATAAACTGTTCCCTGCAACTAACAGGATCCAATCAAGAGGCCAGTGTGTGAGATCCAGAGGTTTAGGTTATGGGATGTGAGGATTAGACCACATGACCCAGTTCAACCTTAACAAAAGCACAGTATGATTAGAACAAGTCAACATGATTTTCCTCAGACTGCGTTTGCTGACAAGGCTACCACCAGGTGGTGCTGCAGCAGCACATGTGTAAATGCAGCCTGTGCCACTAAAACGTCACAGTCTCCGACGTCAGGCAGCTGCCAGGATTAAAGATGGCGCTGCTCAAATAATCACATGGCAGCACACAATGGGGGGAGGGAGAAAGCGGGGGAGCAGAGTTGGCCAGGGCGGGGGAGGAAAGTGGAGCAGCAGGCCGGGGCGGGGGGGGAAGCGGAGCGGACTGGGGGTTGTTGGGAGGGGAGCCGACTGGGGTGGGGGGTGGGAGGGAGCGGAGTGGCCGAAAGAGCGGAGCAGCCAGAGAGAGCGGCGAGGGGGATGGGGAGCAGAGCGACCGGGGAGAGCAGCAGTGGGGGAGGGGCCGGAGAGAGTGGCGAGGGTGGGGGAGCAGAGCGGCCGGAGAGAGCAGCGGTGGGGGAGGGGCCGGAGAGAGTGGCGAGGGTGGGGGAGCAGAGCGGCCGGAGAGAGCAGCGGGGGGGGGGGAGGGGCCGGAGAGAGTGGCGAGGGTGGGGGAGCAGAGCGGCCGGAGAGAGCAGCGGGGGGGGGGGAGGGGCCGGAGAGAGTGGCGAGGGTAGGGGAGCAGAGCGGCCGGAGAGAGCAGCGGGGGGGGGGGAGGGGCCGGAGAGAGTGGCGAGGGTAGGGGAGCAGAGCGGCCGGAGAGAGCAGCAGGGGGGGAGGGGGGGAGGGGCACGGAGCTTGATGCATGGGTGAATACCCGTTAGCATAGCATTGCTGTACGCGTAAATCGCATGTGCAGAGGCTGACCAGGCACGTTGCCCGAAGGTGCACACGTCACGCGACGATGTCATTGGTGCATGCACTAACCAGTCCTGGCAAGTCGGAATGCAGTGCACGTGCAGAGAGCAGGAGCCCGTCTGCGCAGGGGCGCACCTTGGCGCAGCCTGATGACATCAGTGGCCGGCTGCATTGCCAGCAATCACTTTGTTTTACGAAAGGGAAATCCTGCTTGACAAATTTATTAGAGTTTTTTGAAGATGTAGCGAGTAAGGTAGATAAAGGGGAACCAGTAGATGTAGTATACCTGGATTTCCAAAAGGTATTCGATAAGTTGCCACATAAAAGGTTAATTGGTAAGATAAGGGCTCATGGTGTGGGGGTTATATATTAGTGTGGATAGAGGATTGGTTAACAGACAGGAAGCAAAGAGTGGGCATAAACAGGGCATTTTCAAGTTGGCAGGCATGAATAGTGGGGTGCTGCAAGGATCAGTGCTGGGGTCTCAGCTATTTACACTCTATATTAATGACTTGGATGAAGAGACAGAGAGTAATGTATCTCAGTTTGCTGATGATACAAAGCTCAGTGGAAAGGTAAACTGTGGGGAGGATATAGAGAGGCTGCAAAGAGATATAGACAGGGTAAGTGAGTGGACAACAAGATGGCAAATGGAGTATAATGTAGGGGAGTGTGAAGTTATGCACTATAGTCATAATAGAAAAGCAGAATATTTTTTAAAAGGTGTGAAACTTGTAAGTGTGATGTTCAAAGAGACTTGGATGTGCTTGTACAAGGAACACACAAAGTTAACATGCAGGCACAGCAAGCAATTAGGAAGGCAAATGGTATGTTGGCCTTTATTGCAAGGGGATTGGAGTACAGGAATAAGGAATCATTGCTACAACTGTACAGAGTTTTGGTGAGATCACTTCTGGAATACTGTGTGCAGTTCTGGTCTCCACATTTAAGAAAAGATATACCTGCTTTGGAGGCAGTGCAGCGAAGGTCCCTGGATTGGTCCCTGGGATTGGGGTTGTCCGATGATGAGACACTAAGTAAATTGGGCCTGTATTCTCTGGAGTTTAGAAGAATGAGAGGCGATCTCATTGAAACACATAAGATTCTAAGGGAGCTGGATAGGGTAGACATGGAGAGATTATTTCCGTTGGTTGGGAAATCTATAACACGGAGGGCACAGTCACAGGATAAGGGAGCAATCATTTAGGACTGAGATGAGGAAAAATTACTTCACTCAAAGGGTTGTGAATCTTTGGAATTCTCTACAAACATATGAATTAGGAGCAGGAGTAGGCCAGTTAGCCCCTCAAACCTGCTCCGCCATTCAGTAAGATCATGGCTGATCTGGTTGTAACCTCAACTCCATATTCCCGCCTACCCCCGATAACCTTTCACTCCCTTGTTTATCAAGAATCGATCTATCTCTGCCTTAAAAATATTCAAAGACTCTGCTTCCACTGCCTTTTGAGGGAGAGAATTCCAAACACTCACAACCCTCAGAAAACATTTCTCCTCATCTCTGTCTTAAATGGGCAACCCCTTATTTTTAAACAGTGACCCCTGGTTCTAAATTCTCCCACAAGGGGAAACATCCTTTCCACATCCACCCTGTCAAGACCCCTCAAGATCTTGTATGTTTCAATCAAGTCACCTCTTACTCTTCTAAACTCCAGCAGATACAAGCCGAGACTGTCCAACCTTTCCTCATAAGACAGCCCAACCATTCCAGGTGTTAAGTAGGGAAAATCCCAAGATATTCTATAAGTATATCAGTGGGAAGAGGATAACCATTAGGGACCAAGGGGGAAATTTGTGGGTGGAGTCAGAGGACATTGGTAGGGTCTTGAACGAATACTTCACATCATTCTTCACCCAAGAGAATGAGGATGTAGATATGGAACTTGGAGAGAGAGACTGTGAGGTTCTTGAGCAAATTGTCACAGGGAGTGACAAGGTATTGGAGGTTTTGGAAGGCTTAAAGGTGGACAAATCTCCAGGTCCGGAGGATTTGTGTCCCAGGATGCTGTGGGAGGCGACGGTGGAGATTGCAGGGGCTCTGACCCTAATTTTTAATTTTCTCTGGCCACGGGGGAGGTGTCAGAGGACTGGAGAACAGCTAATGAGGTCCCACTATTTAAGAAAGGTTGTAGAGATAAGCCAGGGAACTACAGACCAGTGAGTCTCATGTCAGTGGTAGGGAAACTATTGGAGAAAATTCTGAAGGAGAGAATCTATCACCACTTGGAGAGGCAAAATTTGATTAGGAATAGTCAGCATGGCTTTGTCAGAGGGAGGTCATGCCTAACAAATTTGATTGAATTTTTTGAGCATGTGACCAGGTGTGTAGATGAGGGTAGTGCAGTTGATGTAGTTTACATGGATTTCAGCAAAGCCTTTGACAAGGTCCCACATGGGAGACTTATCAAGAAAGCAAATGCACATGGGATACAAGGTAACTTGATAAGGTGGATTCAAAATTGGCTTAGCTGTAGGAGACAGATAGTGATGACAGACGGCTGTTTTAGTGACTGGAAGCCAGTGTCCAGTGGCGTACCACAGGGATCTGTGCTGGGTCCCCTATTGTTTGTCATTTATATAAACGACATAGATGACTATGTGGGGGGTAGGATCAGTAAGTTCGCGGATGACACAAAGATTGGCCGAGTGGTTAACAGTGAGGTGGAGTGTCTTAGGTTACAGGAAGATATAGACGGGATGGTCAAATGGGCAGAAAAGTGGCAGATGATATTTAACGCTGAAAAGTGTGAGGTGATACACTTTGGAAGGAGTAATATGACACGGAAGTATTCAATGAATGGCCTGACACTGGGAAGTTCCGAGGAACAAGGGGACCTTGGCGTGTTTGTCCATAGATCTCTGAAGGCAGAAGGGCAGGTTAATAGGGTGGTGAAAAAGGCATATGGGACACTTGCCTTTATCAATCGAGGCAGAGATTACAAAAGCAGGGAGGTCATGTTGGAGTTGTACAGAACTTTGGTAAGGCCACAGCTGGAGTACTGTGTGCAATTCTGGTCGCCACATTATAGGAAGGATGTGATTGCATTGGAGGGGGTGCAGAGGCGATTCACCGGGATGTTGTCTGGGACGGAACATTTAAGCTATGAAGAGAGGTTGGATAAGCTTGGGTTGTTTTCGCCAATCAAGTGGGCTACTTTGTCGATTACGGTTACAAAGAACAAAGAACAGTACAGCACAGGAACAGGCCATTCGGCCCTCCAAGCCTGCGCCGATCTTGATGCCTGCCTAAACTAACACCTTCTGCACTTCCGGGGACCGTATCCCTCTATTCCCATCCTATTCATGCATTTGTCAAGATGTCGCTTAAACGTCGCTATCATACCTGCTTCCACCACCTCCCCCGGCAGCAAGTTCCAGGCACTCACCAACGTCTGTGTAGAAAACGTGCTTCGCACATCCCCTCTAAACTTTGCCCCTCGCATATTAAACCTATGTCCCCTAGTAACTGACTCTTCCACCCTGGGTTGCTGGTGTCGAGCTTCTTGAGTGTTGGAGCTGCACCCATCCAGGCAAATGGAGAATATTCCATCACACTCCTGACTTGTGCCTTGTAGATGTTGGACAGGCTTTGGGGAGTCAGGAGGTGAGTTACTCGCCTCAGGATTCCTAGCCTCTGACCTGCTCTTGTAGCCACGGTATTTATATGGCTACTCCAGTTCAGTTTCTGGTCAATGGTAGCCCCTAGGATGTTGATAGTGGGGGATTCAGCGATGGTAATGCCATTGAATGTCATGGGGAGATGGTTAGATTCTCTCTTGTTGGAGATGGTCATTGCCTGGCACTTGTGTGGTGCGAATGTTACTTGCCACTTATCAGCCCAAGCCTGGATATTGTCCAGGTCTTGCTGCGTTTCTACACGGACTGCTTCAGTATCTGAGGAGTCACGAATGGTGCTGAACATTGTGCAATCATCAGTGAACATCCCCACTTCTGACCTTATGATTGAAGGAAGGTCATTGATGAAGCAGCTGAAGATGGTTGGGCCTAGGACACTACCCTGAGGAACTCCTGCAGTGATGTCCTGGAGCTCAGATGATTGACCTCCAACAACCACAACCATCTACCTTTGTGCTAGGTATGACTCCAGCCAGCGGAGAGTTTTCCCCCTGATTCCCATTAACCTCAGTTTTGCTAGGGCTCCTTGATGCCATACTCGGTCAAATGCTGCCTTGATGTCAAGGGCAGTCACTCTCACCTCACCTCTTGAATTCAGCTCTTTTGTCCATGTTTGAACCAAGGCTGTAACAAGGTCAGGAGCTGAGTGGCCCTGGCGGAACCCAAACTGAGCATCACTGAGCAGGTTATTGCTAAGCAAGTGCTGCTTGATAGCACTTTCGACGACCCCTTCCATCACTTTACTGATGATTGAGAGTAGGCTGATGGGGCGGTAATTGGCCGGGTTGGACTTGTCCTGCTTTTTGTGTACAGGACATACCTGGGCAATTTTGCACATTGCAGGGTAGATGCCAGTGTTGCAGCTGTACTGGAACAGCTTGGCTAGGGGCGCGGCAAGTTCTGGAGTACAGGTCTTCAGTACTATTGCCGGAATATTGTCAGGACCCATAGCTTTTGCAGTATCCAGTGCCTTCAGTCATTTCTTGATATCACGCGGAGTGAATCGAATTGGCTGAAGTCTGGCATCTGTGATGCTGGGGACTTCAGGAGGAGGCCGAGATGGATCATCAACTCGGCACTTCTGGCTGAAGATTGTTGCAAATGCTTCAGCCTTATCTTTCGCACTGATGTGCTCCCGGGCTCCCCCATCATTGAGGATGGGGATATTTGTGGAGCCACCTCCTCCAGTTAGTTGTTTAATTGTCCACCGCCATTCATGGCTGGATGTGGCAGGACTGCAGAGCTTAGATCTGATCCGTTGGTTATGGGATCGCTTAGCTCTGTCTATCGCATGCTGCTTACGCTGTTTGGCATGCAAGTAGTCCTGGGTTGTAGCTTCACCAGGATTGATACCTCATTTTGAGGTATGCCTGGTGCTGCTCCTGGCATGCCCTCCTGCACTCTTCATTGAACCAGGGTTGGTCTCCTGGCTTGATGGTAATGGTAGAGTGGGGGATATGCCGAGCCATGAGGTTATAGATTGTGGTAGAGTACAATTCTGCTGCTGCTGATGGCCCACAGCGCCTCATGGATGCCCAGTTTTGCATGGCTAGATCAGTTCGAAATCTATCCCATTTAGCACGGTGATAGTGCCACACAACACGATGGACGGTATCCTCAATGTGAAGGCGGGACTTCGTCTCCACAAGGACTGTGCGGTGGTTACTCCTACCAATACAGTCATGGAGAGAAGCATCTGCAGCAGGCAGATTGGTAAGGACGAGGTCAAGTATGTTTTTCCCTCGTGTTGGTTCCCCCACCACCTGCCGCAGACCCAGTCTAGCAGCTATGTCCTTTAGGACTTGGCCAAGAGCCACTCTTGGTGATGAAGATTGAAGTCCCCCACCCAGTGTACATTCTGTGCCCTTGCAACCCTCAGTGCTTCTTCCAGTTAGTGTTCAACATGGAGGAGAACTGATTCATCAGCTGAGGGAGGGCGGTAGGTGGTAATCGGCAGGAGGTTTCCTTGCCCATATTTGATCTAATGCCATGAGACTTCATGGGGTCCAGAGTCGCTGATGAGGACTCCCATGGTGACTCCCTCCCACCTAGATATCACCTCTGCTGGGTCTGTCCTGCCGGTGGCACAGGACATACCCGGGGATGGTGATGGAAGTGTCTGGGACATTGTCTGTAAGGTATGATTCCGTGAGTATGACTATGTCAGGCTGTTGCTTGACTAGTCTGTGGGACAGCTCTCCCAACTTTGACACAAGCCCCCAGATGTTAGTAAGGAGGACTTTGCAGGGTCGACAGGGCTGGGTTTGCCGTTGTCATTTCCGGTGCCTAGGTCGATGCCGGGTGGTCTGTCTGGTTTCATATCTATTCTTACACTTTGTAGCAGTTAGATACAACTGAGTGGCTTGTTCTGCCATTTCAGAGGGCATGTAAGAGTTGCTGTGGGTCTGGAGTCACATGTACATGTAGGCCAAGCCAGACCAGACAAAGACGGCAGATTTCCTTCCCTAAAGGACATTAATGAACCAGGTGGCGGTTCTTTTCACAACAATTGACAATGGTCTCATGATCACCACTAGGCCAGCTTTTGAATTCCAGATTTGTTAATTGAATTCAAATTCTACCATCTGTCGTGGTGGGATTTGAACCCATGTCCCCACTGCATTGGCCTGGAGCTTCTGGGTTACCAGTTCAGTGACATTACCTTTACGCCACCGCCTCCTCAGTTAGAGTTCTTTAAGGGTGTAACAAGCAACGTAGATAAAGGGGAACCTGTGGATGTGGTGTAACTGGGATTTCCAGTAGGCATTTGACAAAGTGTCACATCAAAGGTTACTAAATAAAATAAGAGCTCATGGTGCAGGGGTTAACATATTGGCATGGATAGAGGTTTGGTTAGCTAATAGGAAACAGAGAGTAAACATAAATGGGTCGTTTTAAGGTTTTTTTTTATTCATTCACAGGATGTGGGTGTCACTGGCCAGGCCAGCATTTATTGCCCATCCCTAATTGCCCTTGAGAAGGTGGTGGTGAGCTGCCTTCTTGAACCACTGCAATCCATGTCGGGTAGGGACACCCACAGTGCTGTTAGGAAGGGAGTTCCAGGATTTTGACCAAGGAGGTTGACAAGCTGCAACTAGTGGAGTGCCACAAGGATCTCATGGCGTCTCTGGAGCTGCGGATGGACTCACTTTGGAGCATCCGCGATGCTGAGGAGGTCGTGGATAGCACGTTTAGTGAATTGGTCACACCGCAGATTAGGATTGCTGAGGGAGAAAGGGAATGGGTGACCAAAAGGCAGAGAAAGAGCAGGAAGGCAGCGCAGGTGTCCCCTGCGGTCATCTCCCTCCAAAACAGGTATACCGTTTTGGATACTGTTGAGGGAGATGGCTCACCAGGGGAAGACAGCAGTAGCCAGGTTCATGGCACCGTGGCTGGCTCTGCTGTTCAGAAGGGCGGGAAAAAGAGTGGAAGGGCTATAGTCGTAGGGGATTCGATTGTAAGGGGAGTAGATAGGCGGTTCTGTGGTCGAAAACGAGACTCCCGAATGGTATGTTGCCTCCCAGGTGCACGGGTCAGGGATGTCTCAGATCGGCTGCAGAACATTCTGAAGGGGGAGGGTGAACAGCCAGTTGTCATTGTGCACATAGGCACTAATGATATAGGTAAAAAACGGGATGAGGTCCTACAAGCAGAATTTAGGGAGTTAGGAGCCAAGTTAAAAGTTGGACCTCAGAGGTAGTAATCTCAGGATTACTACCAGTGCCACGTGATAGTCAGAGTAGAAATGAAAGAATAGTCAGGATGAATGCGTGGCTTGAGAGATGGTGCAGGAGGGAGGGGTTCAGATTTTTGGGACCGGTTCTGGGGGAGGTGGGACTATTACAAATTGGACGGTCTACACCTGGGCCGGACTGGAACCAATGTCCTCGGGGGTGCTTTTGCTAACGCTGTTGGGGAGGGTTTAAACTAATGTGGCAGGGGGTTGGGAACCAAATGAGGAGGTCAGTGGAGAGTAAGGATGTAGTAACTAAAGCCTGTAAGGAACTAGATAATGAAGTCAGTGTGACTAAGGGAAAGAGTAGGCAGGGAGCAGATGATGTACGCAAAGGGACTGGTGCTCTGAGGTGTGTTTGTTTTAATGCAAGAAGTGTAGTAGGTAAGGCAGATGAACTTAGGGCTTGGATTAGTACCTGGGAGTATGATGTCATTGCTATTACTGAGACTTGGTTAAGGGAAGGGCATGATTGGCAACTAAATATCCCAGGATACCGATGGTTCAGGCAGGATAGAGAGGGAGGTAAAAGGGGTGGAGGAGTTGCATTACTGGTCAAAGAGGATATCACAGCTGTGCTGAAGGAGGGCACTATGGAGGACTCGAGCTGTGAGGCAATATGGGCAGAACTCAGAAATAGGAAGGGTGCGGTAACAATGTTGGGGCTGTACTACAGGCCTCCCAACAGCGAGCGTGAGATAGAGGTACAAATATGTAAACAGATTATGGAAAGATGTAGGAGCAACAGGGTGGTGGTGATAGGAGATTTTAATTTTCCCAACATTGACTGGGATTCACTTAGTGTTAGAGGTCTAGATGGAGCAGAATTTGTAAGGAGCATCCAGGAGGGTTTTCGAGAGCAGTATGTAAATAGTCCAACTCGGGAAGGGGCCATACTGGACCTGGTGTTGGGGAATGAGCCCGGCCAGGTGGTTGAAGTTTCAGTAGGGGACTACTTTGGGAATAGTGATCATAATTCCGTAAGTTTTAGAATACTCATGGACAAAGACGAGAGTGGTCCCAAAGGAAGAGTGCTAAATTGGGGGAAGGCCAACTATACCAAAATTCGGCAGGAGCTGGGGAATGTAGATTGGGAGCAGCTGTTTGAAGGTAAATCCACATTTGATATGTGGGAGGCTTTTAAAGAGAGGTTGATTAGCGTGCAGGAGAGACATGTTCCTGTGAAAATGAGGGATAGAAATGGCAAGATTAGGGAACCATGGATGACAGATGAAGTTGTGAGACTAGCTAAGAGGAAAAAGGAAGCATACATAAGGTCTAGGCGGCTGAAGAAAGACGAAGCTTTGAAAGAATATCGGGAATGTAGTACCAATCTGAAATGAGGAATTCAGAGGGCTAAAAGGGGTCATGAAATATCTTTAGCAAACAGGATTAAGGAAAATCCCAAAGCCTTTTATTCATATATAAGGAGCAAGAGGGTAACTAGAGAAAGGATTGGCCCACTAAAGGACAAAGGAGGAATGTTATGCGTGGAGTCAGAGAAAATGGGTGAGATTCTAAACGAGTACTTTGCATCGGTATTCACCGAGGAGAGGGACATGACGGATGTTGAGGTTAGGAACAGATGTTTGATTACTCTAGGTCAAGTCGGCATAAGGAGGGAGGAAGTGTTGGGTATTCTAAAAGGCATTAAGGTGGACAAGTCTCCAGGTTCGGATGGGATCTATCCCAGGTTACTGAGGGAAGCGAGAGAGGAAATAGCTGGGGCCTTAACAGATATCTTTGCAGCATCCTTAAACACGGGTGAGGTCCCGGAGGACTGGAGAATTGCTAATGTTGTCCCCTTGTTTAAGAAGGGTAGCAGGGAAAATCCAGGTAATTATAGACTGGTGAGCCTGACGTCAGTGGTAGGGAAGCTGCTGGAGAAGATACTGAGGGATAGGATCTATTCCCATTTGGAAGAAAATGGGTTTATCAGTGATAGGCAACATGGTTTTGTGCAGGGAAGGTCATGTCTTACCAACTTAATAGAATTCTTTGAGGAAGTGACAAAGTTGATTGATGAGGGAAGGGCTGTAGATGTCATATACATGGACTTCAGTAAGGCGTTTGATAAGGTTCCCCATGGTAGGCTGATGGAGAAAGTGAAGTCGCATGGGGTCCAGGGTGTACTAGCTAGATGGATAGAGAACTGGCTGGGCAACAGGAGACAGAGAGTAGCAGTGGAAGGGAGTTTCTCAAAATGGAGACGTGTGACCAGTGGTGTTCCACAGGGATCCGTGCTGGGACCACTGTTGTTTGTGATCTACATAAATGATTTGGAGGAAAGTATAGGTGGTCTGATTAGCAAGTTTGCAGACGACACTAAGATTGGTGGAGTAGCAGATAGTGAAGGGGACTGTCAGAGAATACAGCAGAATATAGATAGACTGGAGAGTTGGGCAGAGAAATGGCAGATGGAGTTCAATCAGGGCAAATGCGAAGTGATGCATTTTGGAAGATCCAATTCAAGAGTGAACTATACAGTAAATGGAAAAGTCCTGGGGAAAATTGATGTACAGAGAGATTTGGGTGTTCAGGTCCATTGTTCCCTGAAGGTGGCAACGCAGGTCAATAGAGTGGTCAAGAAGGCATACGGCATGCTTTCCTTCATCGGACGGGGTATTGAGTACAAGGGTTGGCAGGTCATGTTACAGTTGTATAGGACTTTGGTTCGGCCACATTTGGAATACTGCGTGCAGTTCTGGTCGCCACATTACCAAAAGGATGTGGATGCTTTGGAGAGGGTGCAGAGGAGGTTCACCAGGATGTTGCCTGGTATGGTGGGCGCTAGCTATGAAGAGAGGTTGAGTAGATTAGGATTATTTTCATTAGAAAGACGGAGGTTGAGGGGGGACCTGATTGAGGTGTACAAAATCATGAGAGGTATAGACAGGGTGGACAGCAAGAGGCTTTTTCCCCAGAGTGGGGGATTCAATTACTAGGGGTCACGAGTTCAAAGTGAGAGGGGAAAAGTTTAGGGGGGATATGCGTGGAAAGTTCTTTACGCAGAGGGTGGTGGGTGCCTGGAACGCGTTGCCAGCGGAGGTGGTAGACGCGGGCACGATGGAGTCTTTTAAGATGTATCTAGACAGATACATGAATGGGCAGGAAGAAAAGAGATACAGAACCTTAGAAAATAGGCGACAGGTTTAGATAGAGGATCTGGATCGGCGCAGGCTTGGAGGGCCGAAGGGCCTGTTCCTGTGCTGTAATTTTCTTTGTTCTTTGTTCTATTTGGTCTGTAGTCCTGCAGATTACGGCACTTGAGGTGCATATCCAGACCCCTTTTGAATGAGTTGAGGGTTTCTGCATCAATTACCCTTTCAGGCAGTGAGTTCCAGACCAGCACCACCCTTTGGGGGAAAACATCTTTCTGCATCTCCCCTCTAGATTTTCTGCCAATCACTTTAAATCTATGCCCCCTCGTCACTGACCTCTCTGCTAAGGTGAATAGACCCTTCACCTCCACTCTATCCAGGCCCCTCAAAGTTTTGTACATTTCAATCAGATCTCCCCTCAGCCTTCTCTGTTCCAAGGAGAACAACCCCAGCCTATCCAATCTTTCCTCATAGCTGCATTTTTCCAGTCCTGGCAACATCCTCGTAAATCTCCTCTGTACCCTGTCTAGTACAGTTACATCCTTTCTGTAATGAGGTGACCAGAACTGCACACAGTACTCAAGTTGTGGCCTAACCAATGATTTATACAGTTCCAGAATAACCTCCCTGCTCTTATATTCTATACCTTGGTTAATAAAGGAAAGGATTCCATTTGCCTTCTTCACCACCTTATTGACCTGTCCTGCTACCTTCAGAGATCTGTGGACATTCACTCCAAGGTCCCTCACTTCCTCTACACTTCTTAGTATTTTCCCATTAATCGTGTATTCCTTTGCCTTGTTTGACCTCCCCAAATGCATCACCTCACACTTCTCTGGGTTGAATTCCATTTGCCACTTTTCTGCTCATCTGACCAGACCATCAATATCTTCCTGCAGCCTACAGCTATCCTCCTTACTATCGACCACACGGCCAATCTTTGTGTTGTCTGAAAATTTCTTGATCATGTCCCCTACATTTACATCCAAATCGTTAATATACACCACAAAAAGCAGGGGACCCAGTACTGAGCCCTGCGGAACACCACTGGAAACAGCCCTCCAGTCGCTAAAACACCCGTCAACAATTCCCCTTTATTTCCTGCCACTGAGCCAATTTTGTATCCACTTTGCTGCATTTCCCTGGATCCCGTGGGATTTAATCTTTGTCATCACCATATTCAGCTGGCTAAAGGAATGGTGTGGGAAGGATGGTGTGTGGCTTGGAGGAAAACCTGCAGGTGGTGGTGTTCCCATGCAACCGCTGCCCTTGTCCATCTAGTTGGTAGAGTTCGTGGGTTTGGAAGGTGCTGTCTAAGGAGCCTTGGTGCATTGCTGCAGTGCATCTTGTAGATGGTACACACTGCTGCCACTGTACGTCGGTGTTGGAGGGAGTGAATGTTTGTAGATGGGGTGCCAATCAAGCAGCTGCTTTGTCCAGGATGGTGTCGAGCTTCTTGAGTGTTGTCCACAGTGTTACCACAAAAAGCAGGGGACCCAGTACTGAGCCCTGCGGAATGCCACTGGAAACAGCTCTCCAGTCACACAAACACTCATCAACAATTGCCCTTTATTTCCAGCCACTGAGCCAATTTTACATCCATTTGCTGCATTTCCCTGGATCCCAAGAGATTTTATTTTTTTAACCAGTCTGCGATGTGGGACCTTGTCAGAAGCCTTGCTAAAATCCATGTAGACCACATCAACTGCACTACCCTCATCTATCTTCCTTGTTACTACATCAAAAAATTCATTTAGCTTGGTCAAACAAGATCTTCCCGTAACAAATTGATCTTAGAGTAGGTTAAAGGTTCGGCACAACATCGTGGGCCAAAGGGCCTGTACTGTGCTGTACTGTTCTATGTTCTCTGTAAATCCATGCTGACTATCCTTGATTAACCTGTGCCTTTCTAAGTGACAGTTTATCCTGTCTCTCAGAATAGATTCCAATAATTTGCCCACTCCTGAGGTTAGACTGACTGGTCTGTAATTATTCAGTCTATCCCTCATTCCCTTTTTAAACAGAGGTAAAACGTTAGCAGTTCTCCAATCCTCCGGCCCCACACCTGCATCCAGTGAGGACTGGAAAATGATGATCAGACCCTCTGCTATTTCCTCTCTTGCTTCTTTTAACAGCGTTTTGCTTGCCAACATTTCATCCGACCCTCGTGATTTATCAACTTTCAAGGATGCTAATCCAATTAACACTTTCTCTCTCCCGATGTTTATCACATCCAATACTTCACACTCATCTTCCTTACGAACAAAGGACAAAGAACAGTACAGCACAGGAACAGGCCATTCGGCCCTCCGAGCCTTGATGCCTGCCTAAACTAAAACCTTCTGCACATCCGGGGACCGTATCCCTCTATTCCCATCCTATTCATGTGTTTGTCAAGATGCCTCTTAAACGTCTCTATGGTACCTGCTTCCACCACCTCCCCCGGCAACAAGTTCCAGGCACTCACCACCCTCTGTGTAAAAAAACTTGTCTCGCACATCCCCTCTAAACTTTGCCCCTCTCACCTTAAACCTATGTCCCCTAGTAACTGACTCTTCCACCCTGGGAAAAAGCTTCTGACTATCCACTCTGTCCATGCCGCTCATAACTTTGTAAACCTCTATCATGTCGCCCCTCCACCTCCGTCGTTCCAGTGAAAACAATCCAAGTTTATCCAACCTCTCCTCATAGCTAATGCCCTCCAGACCAGGCAACATCCTGGTAAACCTCCTCTGTACCCTCTCCAAAGCCTCCACGTCCTTCTGGTCGTGTGGCGACCAGAATTGCACACAATATTCTAAGTGTGGCCTAACTAAAGTTCTGTACAGCTGCAGCATGACTTGCCAATTTTTATACTCTATGCCCGACCGATGAAGGCAAGCATGCCGTATGCCTTCTTGACTACCTTATCCACCTGCGTTGCCACTTTCAGTGACCTGTGGACCTGTACGCCCAGATCTCTCTGCCTGTCAATACTCCTAAGGGTTCTGCCATTTACTGTATACTTCCCACCTGCATTAGACCTTCCAAAATGCATTACCTCACATTTGTCCAGATTAAACTCCATCTGCCATTTCTTCGCCCAAGTCTCCAACCGATCTATATCCTGCTGTATCCTCTGACAATCCTCATCATTATCCGCAACTCCACCAACCTTTGTGTCGTCCACAAACTTACTAATCAGACCAGCTACATTTTCCTCCAAATCATTTATATATACAAAATTGCAAGACTTTCTTTCCAATGGGAACAGATTCTATCTATAAAAAATAGGTGGGAAAGTAACTTGTGAAGAGGACATGAGGAGGCTACAAAGGGATATAGATAGGTTAAATGAGTGGGCAAAAAGCTGGCAAATGGTGTATAATGTGGGAAAGGACGATATAGATTGTCTGGTAAGATAGGCAGAGCTGTGGCAAATAGAATTTAATCCTGACAAGTGTGAGGTGATGCATTTTGTGAGGACTAACAAGGCAAGAGAATATACAATGGATGGTAGGACCCTAGGAAGTACAGAGGGTCAGAGGGACCTTGGTGTACTTGTCCATAGATCACTGAAGGCAGCAGCAGAGATAGGTAAGGTGGTTAGGAAGGCATATGGGATACTTGTCTTTTTCAGCCGAGGCATAGAATATAAGAGCAGGGAGGTTATGATGGAGCTGTATAAAATGCTAGTTAGGCCACAGCTGGAGTACTGTGTACAGTTCCGGTCACCACACTATAGGAAGGATGTGATTGCACTGGAGAGGGTGCAGAGGAGATTGACCAGGATGTTGCCTGGGCTGGAGCATTTCAGCTATGAAGAGAGACTGAAAAGGCTAGGGTTGTTTTCCTTGGAGCAGAGAAGGCTGAGGGGGGACATGATTGAGGTATACAAAATTATGAGGGGCATTGATAGGTTAGATAGGAAGAAACTTTTTCCCTTAGCGGAGGGGTCAATAACCAGGGGGCATAGATATAAGGCAAGGGGCAGGAGTGTTAGAGGGGATTTGAGGAATAATTTTTCACCCAGAGGGTGGTTGGAATCTGGAACTGCCTAAAGAGGTGGTGGAGGCAGGAACCCTCACAACATTTAAGAAGTATTTAGCAGAGCACTTGAAATGCCAGAGCATACAAGGCTACGGGCCAAGTGCTGGAAAATGGGATTAGAATAGTTAGGTGCTTGATGGCTGGCACAGACATGATGGGCCGAAGGGCCTGTTTCTGTGCTCTATAACTCTATGACTCTATGAAATTGTCCACTTCGGCAGGAAGAATAAAAATGAAGCATATTATCTAACTGGTGAGAGATTGCAGAGCTCTGAGATGCAGAGGGATCTGGGGTGTCCTAGTGCATGAATCGCAAAAGGTTAGTATGCAGGTATAGCATGTAATTAAGAAAGCTAATAGAATGTTATCGTTTATCACGAGTGGAACAAAGATATGACCTCCTTTTTCCTCAACCGAGGATTCCCCCCCACTGTGGTTGACAGGGCCCTCAACCGTGTCCGGCCCATTCCCCGCACCTCTACCCTCACCCCTTCCCCTCCCTCCCAGAACTGTGACAGGGTTCCCCTTGTCCTCACTTTCCACCCCATCAGCCTTCACATCCAAAGGATCATCCTCCGCCATTTTCGCCACCTCCAGCGTGATGCCACGACCAAACGCATCTTCCTCTCCCTTCCCCTGTCAGCATTCCGAAGGGATCGTTCCCTCCGCGACACCCTGGTCCACTCCTCCATTACCCCACCACCTCGTCCCTGTCCCATGGCACCTTGCCCTGCAATCGCAGGAGGTGTAATACCTGCCCATTTACCTCCTCTCTCCTCACTATCCAAGGCCCCAAACACTCCTTTCAGGTGAAGCAGCGATTTACTTGTACTTCTTTCAATGTAGTATACTGTATTTGCTGCTCACAATGTGGTCTCCTCTATATTGGGGAGACCAAGTGCAGACTGGGTGATCACTTTGCGGAACACCTCCGCTCAGTCCGCAAGCAGGACCCTGAGCTTCCGGTTGCTTGCCATTTCAACACTCCCCCCTGCTCTCATGCTCACATCTCTGTCCTGGGATTGCTGCAGTGTTCTAGTGAACATCAACGCAAGCTCAAGGAACAGCATCTCATCTACCGATTAGGCACACTACAGCCTGCCGGACTGAACATTGAGTTCAATAATTTCAGAGCATGACAGCCCCCCATTTTACTTTCATTTTTAGTTATTTTTTTCTTTTTTACATTTTTTACAATCTTTTTTTTGCATTTATTTCATTTCATCTTAGTTTGTTCAGTTTGCTTACCCACTGTTTTTTTTTCATGTTTGCACTTGCTGCTGTTCAATATTCAGTGTATTAACAGCTAATCTGTACTAATGCTTTGTCTTTCAACACACCATTAACATATTGTTTGCCTTTGCTCCATGACCTTTTGGTCAGCTATGTGGCCTTGTCCAATCTACACCTTCTCCTTTGTTATCTCTTGCCCCACCCCCACCTCACTTGCTTATAACCTTAGTCATTTCTAATATTTGTCAGTTCCGAAGAAGGGTCACTGACCCGAAACGTTAACTCTGCTTCTCTTTCCACAGATGCTGCCAGACCTGCTGAGTGGTTCCAGCATTTCTTGTTTTTATTTCAGATTTCCAGCATCCGCAGTATTTTGCTTTTACAAAAGTAGGGAGGTTATGCTTCAGTTATACAGGGTATTATTGAGACCACATCTGGAGTACTGTGTACAGTACTGGTCTCCTTATTTAAGAAAGGATGTAAATGCATTGGAGGCAGTACAGAGAAGGTTTACTAGACTAATACCTGGAATGGGTGGGTTGTCTTACGAGGAAAGGTTGAAAAGGCTAGGCTTGTATCCGCTGAAGATTAGAAGAGTAAGAGGTGACTTGATTAAAACATATAAGATTCTGAGGGGTCTTGACAGGGTGGATGTGGAAAGGATGTTTCCCCTTGTGGGAGAATCGAGAACTAGGGCTCACTGTTTAAAAATAAGGGGTCGTCCATTAAGACAGAGGCGGAGGAAGGAGAGTCTTTGAATATTTTGATAGTCCAGGTAGATCGATTCTTGATAAGCAAGGGGGTGGAAGGTTATCGGGGGTGGGTGGAAATGTGGAGTAATCAGTTCAATCATGAACTTATTGAATGCTGGAGCAGGCTCGAAGGGCTGAGTTGCCTACTCTTGTTCCTAATTCGTATGTTCATATGTATCTACTCCGTCCAGCCCCCTCATGATTTTGAACACCTCTGTCAAATCTCTTCTTAATCTTCTCCAAGGAGAACAGCTTCTCCAACCTATCCACGTAACTGAAGATCCTCATCCCTGGACCTGTTGTCATGAATCTTTTCTGCACCCTTCCTAATTCCTTCACATCCTTCCTAAATTGTGGTGCCCAGAGCTGAACACAGTTCTTCAGTTCAGGCCGAAGCATTGTTTAATACAGGTTCATCATAACTTCCTTGTTTTTGTACTCTATGCCTCTATTTATAAAGCCCAGGATCCCATATGCTTTATTAACCGTTTTCTCAACCTGGACAATAGCCAGGCTTGGGCTAATAAGTGGCGGGTAACATTCGCGCCACACAAGTGCCAGGCAATGACCATCTCAAACAAGAGAGAATCTAACCATCTCCCCTTGATATTCAACAGCAACACCATCAATAACCTCTCCACCATTAACTTCCTGGGGTCACCATTGACCAGAAACTGAACTGGAGTAGCCACATAAATACCGTGGCTACAAGAGCAGGTCAGAGGCTAGGAATCCTGCAGTAAGTAACTCACCTCCTGACTCCCCAAAGCTTGTCCACTATCAGTGACGCTCAGTTTGGGTTCTGCCAGAGCCACTCAGCTCCTGACCTCATTACAGCCTTGGTTCAAACATGGACAAAAGAGCTGAACTCAAGAGGTGAGGTGAGAGTGACCGCCCTTGATACCAAACTTGGTCAAATGCCTTGATGTCAAGGACCCCTAAAAAAAATTGAAATCAATGGGAATCAGGGGAAAACTCTCCACCAATTGAAGTCATACCTAGCATAAAGGAAGATCATCTGAGCTCCAGGACATCACTGCAGGAGTTCCTCAGGGTAGTGTCCTAGGCCCAACCATCTTCAGCTGTTTCATCAATGACCTTCCTTCAATCATAAGGTCAGAAGTGGGGATGTTCACCGATGATTGCACAATGTTCAGCACCATTCACAACTCCTCAGATACTGAAGCAGCCCATGTCCATATGCAACAAGACCTGGACAACATCCAGGCTTGGACTGATAATTGGCAAGTAATATTCATGCCACACAAGTGCCAGGCAATGACCATATCCAACGAGAGAGATTCTAACCATCTCCCCTTGATATTCAACAGCAACACCATCAATAACCTCTCCACCATTAACTTCCTGGGGTCACCATTGACCAGAAACTGAACTGGACCAGCCACATAAATACTGTGGCTACAAGAGCAGGTCAGAGGCTGGGAATCCTGTGGTGAATAACTCACCTCCTGACTCCCCAAAGCCTATCCACCATCTACAAGGCACAGGCCAGGAGTGTGATGGAATACTGTCCAACAACACTCAAGAAGCTCGACACTATCCAGGACAAAGCAGCTGCTTGATTGACACACCATCTACAAACATTCACTCCCTCCAACACCGACGTACAGTGGCAGCAGTGTGTACCATCTACAAGATGCACTGCAGCAATGCACCAAGGCTCTTTAGACAGCACCTTCCAAACCCGCGACCTCTACCAACTAGAAAGGCAAGGGCAGCGGTTGCATGGGAACACCACCACCTGCAAGTTTTCCTCCATCCTTCCCACACCATTCCTTTAGCCAGCTGAATATGGTGATGACATAAAGATTAAATCCCACGGGATCCAGGGAAATGCAGCAAAGTGGATACAAAATTGGCTCAGTGGCTGGAAATAAAGGGTAATTGTTGACGGGTGTTTTAGCGACTGGAGGGCTGTTTCCAGTGGTGTTCCGCAGGGCTCAGTACTGGGTCCCCTGCTTTTTGTGGTGTATATTAACGATTTGGAAGTAAATGTAGGGGAATGATCAAGAGTTTGCAGATGACACAAAGATTGGCCGTGTGGTAGATAGCGAGGAGGATTGCTGTAGGCTGCAGGAAGATATTGATGGTCTGGTCAGATGGGCAGAAAAGTGACAAATGGAATTCAACTTGGAGAAGTGTGAGGTGATGCATTTGGGGAGGTCAAACAAGGCAAAGGAATACACGATTAATGGGAAAATACTGAGAAGTGTAGAGGAAGTGAGGGACCTTGGTGTGAATGTCCACAGATCCCTGAAGGTAGCAGGACAGGTCGATAAGGTGGTGAAGAAGGCATATGGAATCCTTTCCTTTATTAACCAAGGTATAGAATACAAGAGCAGGGAGGTTATGCTGGAACTGTATAAATCATTGGTTAGGCCACAACTTGAGTACTGTGTGCAGTTCTGGTCACCTCATTACAGAAAGGACGTAATTGCATTAGAGAGGGTACAGAGGAGATTTATGAGGATGTTGCCAGGACTGGAAAAATGCAGCTATGAGGAAAGATTGGATAGGCTGGGATTGTTTTCCTTGGAACAGAGAAGGCTGAGGGGAGATCTGATTGAAATGTACAAAATTTTGAGGGGCCTGGATAGAGTGGAGGTGAAGAGTCTATTCACCTTAGCAGAGAGGTCAGTGACAAGGGGGCATAGATTTAAAGTGATTGGTAGAAAGATTAGAGAGGAGATGAGGAAAAACTTTTTCCCCCAGAGGGTGGTGGGGGTCTGGAACTCACTGCCTGAAAGGGTAATTGATGCAGAAACCTTCAACTCATTCAAAAGGAGTCTGGATATGTACCTCAAGTGCTGTAATCTGCAGGACTACAGACCAAATGCTGGATGTGGGATTAGAATGCGTGAATCGTTTTTTGGCCGCCACAGACACAATGGGCCAAGTGGCCTCTTTCCGTGCCTTAAACTTTCTATGATTCTATGATTCTAAAGATAGGTAGGAAAGTAAGTTGTGAAGAGAACATGAGACTACAAAGGGATAGAGATAAGTAATGTGGGAAAATGTGAAATTGTCTATTTTGGCAGGAAGAATAAAAAAGAAGCATATTATCAAAATGGTGAGAGATTGCAGAGCTGTGGATCTGCTAGTGCATGTTAGTGTGCAGGCAAAGCAAGTAATTAGGAAAGCTAATAGATTGTTATCGTTTATTGCGAGGGGAATTGAATACAAAAGTAGGGAGGTTATGTTTCAGCTATACAGGGTATTGGTGAGACCACATCTGGAGTACTGTGTACAGTACTGGTCTCCTTATTTAAGGAAGGATGTAAATGCATTGGAAGCAGTTCAGAGAATGTTTACTAGACTAATACCTGGAATGGGCGGGTTGTCTTTTGAGGAAAGATTGGACGGACTCGGCTTGACTCCACTGGAATTTAGAAGAGTAAGAGGCAACTTGATTGAAACATATAAAATCCTGAGAGGTCTTGACAGGGTGGATGTGGAAAGGATATTTCCCCTTGTGGGAGAAATAAGGGGTTGCCCATTTAAGACCGAGATGAGGAGAAACATTTTCTCCGAGGGTCGTGTGTCTTTGGAATTCTCTTCCTCAAAAGGCAATGGAAGCAGAGTCCTTGAATATTTTTAAGGCAGAGGTAGATAGAGAGGTAAGGTAAGGGAGTGAAAGGTTATTGGGGGTAGGCAACAATGTGGAGTTGACATTACAATTAGATCAGATATGAACTTATTGAATGGTAGAGCAGGCTCGAGGGGCTGAGTGGTCAAAACCTGCTCCTAATTCGTATGGTCGCCTGTAGCCATGTGTTGACTTTCCTAATCTGTTTGTCCATGTGTCAGTTTTGATGTGGCTCAGGTTATAACCCCAGGATTATTGCCAGTGAGGTCCTGCTTTGGAATTTGCTTCCGAGCTCCTGATCCTCCTGATTGGGGGAGGTGGTGACGTAGTGGCAATGTCACTGTTCTAGTAATCCTGAGTTAATGCTCTGAGGACATGGGTTCAAATCCCACCACAGGAGATGGCAAAATTTGAATTTAATTAATACATCTGGAATTAAAAACTAGTCTAACGGTGACCATGAAACCATTGTCGATAGTTGAAAAAACCCAATTGGTTCACTAATGTCCTTTAGGGAAGGAAATCTGCTGTCCTTACCTGGTCTGACCTACATGTGACTCCAGACTCAGAGTAACATGGTTGACTCTTAAATATCCTCTGAAATAGCCGAGCAAGCCACTTAGTTCAAGGGAAATTAGGGATGGGCAATAAATGCTGACCTAGCCTAGTACTGCGGTAGGACACCTCAGAGGGGTCATGCAGCGAGGCAATATGGGTGGAGCTCAGGAATAGGAAGGGTGCAGTCACGATGTTGGGGGTTTACTACAGGCCTCTCAACAGCCAGCGGGAGGTAGAGGAGCAGATATGTAGACAGATTTTGGAAAGATGTAAAGGTAACAGGGTTGTGGTGGTGGGTGATTTTAACTTCCCCGATATTGACTGGGACTCACTTGGTGCTAGGGGCTTGGATGGGGCAGAATTTGTGAGGAGCATCCAGGAGGGCTTCTTGAAACAATATGTAGATAGTCCAACTAGGGATGGGGCCATTCTGGACCTGGTATTGCGGAATGAGCCCGGCCAGGTGGTCGAAGTTTCAGTAGGGGAGCATTTCGGGAACAGTGACCATAATTCCATAAGTTTTAAGGTACTTGTGGATAAGGATAAGAGTAGTCCTCGGGTGAAGGTGCTAAATTGGGGGAAGGCTAATTATAACAATATTAGGCAGGAACTGAAGAATTTAGATTGGGGGCGGCTATTTGAGGGTAAATCAACATCTGACATGTGGGAGTCTTTCAAACGTCAGCTGATTAGAATCCAGGACCAGCATGTTCCTGTGAGGAAGAAGGATAAGTTTGGCAAGTTTCGGGAAGCTTGGATAAAGCGGGATATTGTGAGCCTCGTCAAAAAGAAAAAGGAAGCATTTGTAAGGGCTGGAAGGCTAGGAACAGATGAAGCACTTGAGGAATATAAAGACAGTAGGAAGGAACTTAAGCAAGGAGTTAGGAGAGCTAAAAGGGGTCATGAAAAGTCATTGGCAAACAGGATTAAGGAAAATCCCAAGGCTTTTTATACATATATAAAGAGCAAGAGGGTAACCAGGGAAAGGGTTGGCCCACTCAAGGACAGAGATGGAAATCTATGTGTGGAGCCAGAGGAAATGGGCGAGGTGCTAAATGAGTATTTTGCATCAGTATTCACCAAAGAGAAGGACTTGGTGGATGATGAGCCTAGGGAAGGGAGTGCAGATAGTCTCAGTCATCTCATTATCAAAAAGGAGGAGGTGTTGGGTGTCTTGCAAAGCATTAAGGTAGATAGGTACCCAGGGCCTGATGGGATCGACCCTGAATACTGAGGGAGGCAAGGGAGGAAATTGCTGGGGCCTTGACAGAAATCTTTGCATCCTCATTGGCTACAAGTGAGGTCCCAGAGGACTGGAGAATAGCCAATGTTGTGCCTTTGTTTAAGAAGGGTAGCAAGGATAATCCAGGAAATTATAGGCCGGTGAGCCTTACGTCAGTGGTAGGGAAATTATTAGAGAGGATTATGCGGGACAGGATTTACTCCCATTTGGAAAGAAACAAACTTATTAGCGAGAGACAGCATGGTTTTGTGAAGGGGAGGTCGTGTCTTACTAATTTGATTGAGTTTTTTGAGGAAGTGACGAAGATGATTGATGAAGGAAGGGCAGTGGATGTTATCTATATGGACTTCAGTAAAGCCTTTGACAAGGTCCCTCATGGCAAACTGGTACAAAAGGTGAAGTCACACGGGATCAGAGGTGAGCTGGCAAGATGGATACAGAACTGGCTCAGTCATAGAAGACAGAGGGTAGCAGTGGAAGGGTGCTTTTTTGAATGGAGGGATGTGACTAGTGGTGTTCCGCAGGGATCAGTGCTGGGACCTTTGCTCTTTGTAGTATATATAAATGATTTGGAGGAAAATGTAGCTGGTCTGATTAGTAAGTTTGCGGACGACACAAAGGTTGGTGGAGTTGCGGATAGTGATGAGGATTGTCAGAGGATACAGCAGGATATAGATCGGTTGGAGACTTGGGCGGAGAAATGGCAGATGGAGTTTAATCCGGACAAATGTGAGGTAATGCATTTTGGAAGGTCTAATGCAGGTGGGAAGTATACAGTAAATGGCAGAACCCTTAGGAGTATTGACAGGGAGAGAGATCTGGGCGTACAGGTCCACAGGTCACTGAAAGTGGCAATGCAGGTGGATAAGGTAGTCAAGAAGGCATACGGTATGCTTGCCTTCATCGGTCGGGGCACAGAGTATAAAAATTGGCAAGTCATGTTGCAGCTGTACAGAACCTTAGTTAGGCCACACTTGGAATATTGCGTGCAATTCTGGTTGCCACACTACCAGAAGGACGTGGAGGCTTTGGAGAGGGTACAGAGGAGGTTTACCAGGACGTTGCGTGGTCTGGAGGGCATTAGCTATGAGGAGAGGTTGGAAAAACTCGGATTGTTTTCACTGGAACGACGGAGGCGGAGGGGCGACATGATAGAGATTTACAAAGTTATGAGCGGCATGGACAGAGTGGATAGTCAGAAGCTTTTTCCCAGGGTGGAAGAGTCAGTTACTAGGGGACATAGGTTTAAGGTGCGAGGGGCAAAGTTTAGAGGGGATGTGCGAGGCAAGTCTTTTACACAGAGGGTGGTGAGTGCCTGGAACTTGCTGCCAGGGGAGGTGGTGGAAGCAGATACGATAGCGACGTTTAAGAGACATCTTGACAAATACGTAAATAGGAAGGGAATAGAGGGATACGGTCCCCGGAAGTGCAGAAGGTGTTAGTTTAGGCAGGCATCAAGATCGGCGCAGGCTTGGAGGGCCGAATGGCCTGTTCCTGTGCTGTACTGTTCTTTGTTTGTTCTTAGCCAGTGACTCCCACATCCCACCACCCTTGTGGGCAGCGAGTTCCAGATTATTACCACCCACTGCATAAAAAACGTTCTTCCTCACATTCTTCCTGTATCTCTTGCCCAAAAGTAGGGAGAACTACCCCAGTATTTGCAATCAAACCTTGTAACTAAAAGTCCCGTCTGCCCCCTCTCAAGGAACCTCACATCCTTCCTGAAGTGTGGTGATCAGAACTGAACACAGTACTCCATTGGGACCTAACCAGAGCTTTATAAAGGTTCAGCATAACTTCTCTGCTTTTTGTACTCAATGCCTCTATTTTTGAAGCCCAAGATCCCATTTGCTTTACTAACCAACTCTCTTAATATGTCCTGCCACCTTCAAAGATCGATGCACATGAACCCCCAGGTCGCTCTGTCCCTGAACACTCTTTCGAACTGTAATTATATAACACCTTTAGCATAATAGAACATCCCAAGGCACTTCACAGGGGCAATATAAAGTAAAATATGACACCGGGCCACATCAGGAGATATTCAGTCAGCTGGCCAAAAACTTGGACCAAGAGGTAAGTTTTAAAGAGTATCTTCTGGAGGAAAGCAAGTTCGAGGTGGAGGTGTGTAGGGACTATATTACCGTCAATCCCATGTGCTCTAATTTTGTTTACTAATGTCCTGAGTGGGACCTTATGGAAAGCTTTCTGAAAATCCAAATACACCACATCCACTGGTTCCCCATTATCTATTCTGCTAGTTACACTCTCAAAAAAAACTCTAACAGATTTGTTCAACATGATTTCCCTTCCATAAATCCATGTTGACTCTGCCCAATCCTACCATTATTTTCTCACTATAATTTAGTTCTTATGAAAGCTCACTGACCTGAAACATTAACTCTGCTTCTCTCTCCACAGATGCTGCCTGACCTTCTGAGTATTTCCAGCATTTTCTGTTTTTATTTCATTATTTTCCAAGTGTTCGGTTAAAACATACTTTAGAAAACATTCTAGCATTTTCCCTACTACTGATGTCAGGCTAACAGGTCTGTAGTTCTCCATTTTCTCTGCCCCTCCTTTCTTAAATACTGGGGGTTATATTTGCTACTTTCCAATCTGCAGGAACCATTCCAGAATCTATAGAATTTTGAAAGATAATCACCAATGCATCCACTATCTCTGTAGCCACCTCCTTCAATACTCTGGGATGTAGATCATCAGGTCCAGGGGATTTATTAACTTTCAGTCTCATTAATTTCTCCAGTACTACCTTTTCACTAATACTAATTTCTTTCAGTTCCTCATTCTCGCTAGTCCCTTGGTTCTTTAGTATTTCTTGGAGGTTTTTTATGTCTTCCTCTGAAGATAGACACAACGTATTTGTTTAGTTTCTCTGTCATGTCCTTATTCCCCATTATAAATTTGCCTGTCTCTGCCCGTAATGGACCCACATTTGTATTTGCTAAACTTTTCTTTTTTACATACTATAGAAGCTTTTACAGTTCTTTATGTTTCTACTAGTTTACTATCATATTCCATTTTCTCCTTCTTTATCAGTTTCTTGGTTCTCCTTTGCTGAACTCAAACTCTCCCAATCCTCAGGCTTTTTTTTTTTTGGCAACTTTATAAACCTCTTCCTTTGATCTAATACAATATTTAACTTCTTTTGTTAGTCATGGTTGGATCACTTTTCCTGTTGGGTTCTTGTGCCTCAAAGGAATGTATATTTGTTGTAAACTATGTATTAAGTCTTTAAATGGTAGCCATCACCTGTCTACGGTAATACCTTTTAATGTAGTTTCCCAATCTACCACAGCCAACTGCCCCTCCTACCTTTGTTTAGATTTAAGACCTGAGTTTAGGATTGAACTATATCACTTTCAAACTCTATCATATTATGGTCACTCTTCCCCAGGGCTCCTTTACAATGCGATTATTAATTATCCCTTTCACGTTGCACAATACCAGATCTAAAATAGCTGATTCTCTAATTGGTTCCTCAACATACTGCTCTAGAAATTCTCTATACGTTCCAGGAATTCGTCCTCCACAGCATTAGTGCTAATTGAAGACCCCATAATTACCATATTATCCTTGTTACATGCACCTCTAACTTGGTGATTTCTACTGTGCCTTACATTACTACTACTACTATTTGGTGGATTATAAACAGCCACCAATGTTTTCTGACCTTTTAGCTCCTCCAAAACTAATTCTACATCTTCCGATCTCAGATCCTCTCTCATTGATGTACTGATCTCATGTTTTCTTAACAGCGCTACCCCACTTCCTATTTCTTTTTGCCTGTCCATCCTAAATGTCGAATACCCTTGAATATTCAGTTCCCAGCCTTGGTCATCCTACAACCACGTCTCCATAATGGTGATTAGATCACACCTGTTTACTTCTCTTTGTGCCATCAATTCATCTACCATGTTGTGAATGCTGCGTGCATTCAGATAGAGAACCTTTAATTCTGTCTTTTTATTATTTTCACAACCTCTAGCCTTATCTGCTGACATTCTCTTAGGTTTGTATGCTTCCCATCCTGCCACACTCAGATTACCAATTCCCTTATTTGAAACTCTCTTCTCCTCTCTCTAAATTATCACATCTTCCCTCACTTGATCCCTCGCCCCCACTATTTAGTTGAAAGCCCTCACTACCGCCCTATTTAGACAACTCATCAGAACACTGGTCCCAGCATGGTTCCGTTGAAGACCGTCCCAACGGTACAGCTCCCACTTTCCCCAGTATTCGCGCCAGTACCCCATGAATCGAAACCCATTTCTCCAACGCCAATCTTTGAGTCACACATTTAACTCAAATCTTATTTACCCTACTCCAATTTGCTCATGGCTCAGACAATAATACAGAGATAGAGACGTTTAAGAGGCATCTTGACAAATACATGAATAGGATGGGAATAGAGGGATACAGTCCCCGGAAGTGCAGAAGGTTTTAGTTTAGACAGGCATCAAGATCAGTGCAGGCTTGAAGGGCCAAATGGCCTGTTCCTGTGCTGTACTGTTCTTTGTTCTTTATTATCTTAGAGGTTCTGCTTTTCAATTTAGCCCCGAGATGCTCATATTCTCCAGGCAGAACTTCTTTCTTCATCCTATCTATATTGTTGGTACCCACATGGACCATGACAACTGGATCCTCCCCTTCTCACTGTACGTTCCTCTCCAGCCCCGAGCAGATGTCCTGAATCCTGGCACGAGGCAGGCAACATAGCCTTCTGGACTCTCTCTCTTGGCTGCAGAGAACAGTGTCTATCCCCCTGACTTTACTGTCTACTACCACTACAATCCTAGTTGCTCCCCCGCTCTTGAATGGCTTTCTGTACCATGTTGCCATGGTCGGTTTGCTCAACCACCCTGCAGCCCTCGCTCTCATCCCTACAAGCTGAAAGAATCTTATTTTTAGTCATTCGTGGGATGTGGGCATCACTGGCCAGGCCAGCATTTATTGCCCATCCTTAATTGCCATTGAGAAGGTGGTGGTGAGCTGCCTTCTTGAACCGCTGCAGTCCAGTTGGTGGAGGTACACCAACAGTGCTGTTAGGAAGGAAGTTCCAAGATTTTGACCCAGCTACAGTGAAGGAACGGCGATAGAGTTCCAAGTCAGGATGGTGTGTGACTTGGAGGGAAACTTGCAGGTGGTGGTGTTCCCATGTATTTGCTGCCCTTGTCCTTCTAGTTGGTAGAGATCACAGGTTTGGAAGGTGCTGTCTAAGGAGCCTTGGTGCATTGCTGCAGTGCATCTTGTAGATGGTACACACTGCTGCCACTGTGCTTCGGTGGTGGAGGGAGTGAATGTTTGTAGATGGGGTGCCAATCAAGCGGGCTGCTTTGTCCTGGATGGTGTCGAGCTTCTTGAGTGTTGTTGGAGCTGCACCCATCCAGGCAAGTGGAGAGTATTCCATCACACTCCTGACTTGTGCCTTGTAGATGGTGGACAGGCTTTGGGGAGTCAGGAGGTGATTTACTTGCCTCAGGATTTCTAGCCTCTGACCTGCTCTTGTAGCCACGGTATTTATATGGCTACTCCAGTTCAGCTTCTGGTCAATGGGAGCCCCTAGGATGTTGATAGTGGGGGATTCAGCGATGGTAATGCCGTTGAATGTCAAGGGGAGATGGTTAGATTCTCTCTTGTTAGAGATGGTCATTACCTGGCACTTGTGTGGCGCGAATGTTACTTGCCACTTATCAGCCCAAGCCTGGATATTGTCCAGGTCTAGCTGCATTTCTGCACGGACTGCTTCAGTATCTGAGGAGTCACGAATGGTGCTGAACATTGTGCAATCATCAACGAACATCCCGACTTCTGACCTTATGATTGAAGGAAGGTCATTGATGAAGCAGCTGAAGATGGTTGGGCCGAGGACACTACCCTGAGGAACTCCTGCAGTGATGTCCTGGAGCTCAGATGATTGACCTCCAACAACCACAACCATCTTCCTTTGCGCTAGGTATGACTCCAGCCAGCGGAGGGTTTTCCCCCTGATTCCCATTAACCTCAGTTTTGCTCGGGCTCCTTGATGCCATACTCTGTCAAATGCTGCCTTGATGTCAAGGGCAGTCACTCTCACCTCACCTCTTGAATTCAGCTGTTTTGTCCACGTTTGAACCGAGGATGTAATGAGGTCAGGAGCTGAGTGGTCCTGGCGGAACCCAAACTGAGCGTCACTGAGCAGGTTATTGCTAAGCAAGTGCCGCTTGATGGCACTGTTGATAACACCTTCCATCACTTTACTGATGATTGAGAGTAGACTGATGGGGCGGTAATTGGCCGGGTTGGACTTGTCCTGCTTTTTGTGTACAGGGCATATCTGGGCAATTTTGCACATTGCAGGGTAGATGCCAGTGTTGTAGCTGTACTGGAACAGCTTGGCGAGGGGCGTGGCAAGTTCTGGAGCACAGGTCTTCAGTACTATTGCCGGAATATTGTCAGGGCCCATAGCCTTTGCAGTATCCAGTGCCTTCAGTCGTTTCTTGATATCACGCGGAGTGAATCGAATTGGCTCAAGTCTGGCATCTGTGATGCTGGGGACTTCAGGAGGAGGTCAAGATGGATCATCAACTCGGCACTTCTGGCTGAAGATTGTTGCAAATGCTTCAGCCTTATCTTTCGCACTGATGTGCTCCCGGGCTCCCCCATCATTGAGGATGGGGATATTTGTGGAGCCACCTCCTCCAGTTAGTTGTTTAATTGTCCACCACCATTCAGGGTGGGATGTAGCAGGACTGCAGAGCTTAAATTTGATCCGTTGGTTATGGGATCGCTCAGCTCAGTCTATCGCATGCTGCTTACGCAGTTTGGCACGCAGATAGTCCTCTTGTAGCTTCACCAGGTTGATACCTCATTTTGGGTTATGCCTGGTGCTGCTCCTGGCGTGCTCTGCTGCACTCTTCATTGAACCAGGGTTGGTCTCCTGGCTTGATGGTAATGGTAGAGTGGGGGATATGCCGGTCCATGAGGTTACAGATTGTGGTTGAATACAATTCTGCTGCTGCTGATGACCCACAGCGCCTCATGGATGCCCAGTTTTGCATTGCTAGATCTGTTCGAAATCTATCCCATTTAGCACGGTGATAGTGCCACACAACACAATGGACGGTCTCCTCAATGTGAAGGCGGGACTGTGTCTCCACAAGGACTGTGCGGTGGTCACTCCTACCAATACAGTCATGGACAGATGCATCTGTGGCAGGCAGATTGGTGAGGATGAGGTCAAGTATGTTTTTCCCTCTTGTTGGTTCCCTCACCACCTGTCGCAGACCCAGTCTCGTAGATATGTCCTTTAGGGCTCGGCCAGTAGTGGTGCTTCTGAGCCACTCTTGGTGATGGACATTGAAGTCCCCCAGCCAGAGTACATTCTGCGTCCTTGCCACCCTCAGTGCTTCCTCCAAGTGGTGTTCAACATGGAGGAGTACTGAGTCATCAGCTGAGGGAGGGCGGTAGGTGGTAATCAGCAGGAGGTTTGACCTGCTGCCATGAGACTTCATGGGGTCTGGAGTCGATGTTGAGGACTCCCAGGGCAACTCCCTCCCTACTGTATACCACTGTGTCACCACCTCCGCTGGGTCTGTCCTGCCGGTGGGACAGGACATACCCGGGGATGGTGATGGCAGTGTCTGGATCATTGTCTGTCAGGTATGATTCCGTGAGTATGACTATGTCAGGCTGTTGCTTGACTCGTCTGTGGGACAGCTCTCCCAACTTTGGCACAAGCCCCCAGATGTTAGTAAAGAGGACCTTTCAGGGTCGACAGGGCTAGGTTTGCCATTGTTGTTTCCGGTGCCTAGGTTGTTGCCGGGTGGTCCTTCTGGTTTCATTTTTTTTATTGACTTCGTATTGGTTCGATACAACTGAGTGGCTTGCTAGGCCATTTAAGAGGGCATGTAAGAGTTAACCACATTGCTGTGGGTCTGGAGTCACATGTAGGCCAGACCAGGTCAGGACAGCAGATTTCCGTGCTCAAGGACATTAGTGAACCAGATGGGTTTTTACAACAATCGACAATGGTTTCATGGCCATCATTAGACTAGCTTTTTAATTCCAGATTTATTAATTAAATTCAAATTCCACCTTCTGCTGTTCTGGGATTTGAACCCCTTTCCCCAGAGCAATACCCTGGGTCTCTGGGTTAAGAGTCCAGTGATAATACCACTACGCCACTGCCTCCCCTATTGGACAATTGCAAGGGCTGAGGCTTCTCCACTTCTGCCTTCTCAATCCCCTTACCTGCCTCACTCTCAGTCACACTCTTCTGTCCCTGACCACTGACCAAATTAGACAACCCTATCCTAAGGGGTGTGACCCCCCACCCCTCCACAGATGCATCGCAGAGTCCGTAGCTTGGCCTCCAGCTGATTGATGCTGAGCCGAAGCTACTCGAGCTACAGACATTTGCTGCAGACGTGTTTGCTGTGGATGACACTGGCATCCAGCAGCTGCCACATACTGCAGCCACAACACATCACCTACCCAGTGTTCATTAATTTTTTAAAAATTAATTTATAATTAATAAACCCCACTACTACTGAGCCGCACGACTAATAAGCTTTACGACTGGGTGGCACAGTGTCGCAGTGGTTAGCACCGCAGCCTCACAGCTCCAGCGACCCGGGTTCAATTCTGGGTACTGCCTGTGTGGAGTTTGCAAGTTCTCCCTGTGTCTGCGTGGGTTTCCTCCGGGTGCTCCGGTTTCCTCCCACAGCCAAAGACTTGCAGGTTGATAGGTTAATTGGCCATTATAAATTGCCCCTTGTATAGGTAGGTGGTAGGGGAATATAGGAACAGGTGGGGATGTGGTAGGAATATGGAATTAGTGTAGGATTAGTATAAATGGGTGGTCCTTCTCTTTGGTGAATACTGATGTAAAGTACTCATTTAGCACCTCGCCCATTTTCTCTGGCTCCACACATAGATTCCCATCTCTGTCCTTGAGTGGGCCAACCCTTTCCCTAATTACCCTCTTGCTCTTTATATATGTATAAAAAGCCTTGGGATTTTCCTTAATCCTGTTTGCCAATGACTTCTCATAACCCCTTTCAGCCCTCCTGAAGTACAGTGGCAGCAATGTGTTGCCCCTCAAACTAGGGTATCAACTGACGTGGCAGACAAAAGACACCTGCACGAGATACTTCATATAAACACTTTTATTGATACTTAAATCACTTATCTGCTGTTATTTCACTTGTTAAACTACTTGTTACAATAAATCACAAGAGTCACGGCTTGGACTTAAATACTACCCGTTGCGACGCGGGTTGATCAGTCTCCCTCCGATGGGTTCTCTTCACTGAATCCTAAACTGGTCCCCCTGCATGATGGTGCTGCAGCTCTTCTTCATTTCAAGGCTCAGAGTCTCCCCTTTTTTCCAGTTTCTCCTAGTATCGAGAATGTTCTTTGTCACGTACACTCAGGGCCTGGAGTCATCTGTCTGCTTAGTTCCAAAACAAAATACATCTGCTGGCCCTCCTTCTTATCTGTAACCTTCTCACCACAGCATCTCACAGTCTCATCGAAAATGTTTTATCACCCACTGCCTAGCAGGCTGGAAAACAATTACTTCAGCTGATTCACAGCTTCTTGTCCTTGTGTAAAGCTGGCAACTTTTCCCTTCATGCCTTGCGCAGTCTTAGCTGTTAGCCATTCGGCTGCAAGTGTGTACCATCTACAAGATGCACTGCAGCAACGCACCAAGGCTCCTTAGACAGCACCTTCCAAACCCACGACCTCTACCAACTAGTAGGACCAGGGCAGCAGATGCATGGGAACACCACCACCTGCAAGTTACCCTCCAAGTCACACACCATCCTGACTTGGAACTATATCGCCGTTCCTTCACTGTCGCTGGATCAAAATCCTGGAACTCCCTTCCTAACAGCACTGTGGGTGCACCTACCCCAAATGGACTGCAGCGGTTCACCACCTTCTCAAGGGCAATAAGGATGGGCAATAAATGCTATCCTAGCCAGCGACGCCCACATCCCATGAATAAGTAATATAAAAATTTATGAAATAGGTGGATTTAGCCGGATGTAAATAAATTAGCAATTAGTGACTGCAATTAATTACTTGACTATCAGTTATTAATACCTTTAAATGCAGTTAGAGTTTAATCACTGAGCACATTTTCCTTTGACTTACTCTCATACTAATATTAAATCCTTACTAACTCTAGCTTAACACTAACCATTAAAGATATTTAAAACACACAAAAACATATTGGTTACTTACTAAAATATTGCTGTTAATTTGCTGGGGTTCTGATGCTCCTCTCTGTGGGTTGACTCTGGTTCACAGTTTCCTCTGGTGAGATTATTTATATATTTACTGAATTGGAAGTGATGCCCCTGTTAACACAGAGAGAGGAGCAGCATAACTTATTTCCATTGCCCCTTTTGTTATGACTGAGGTGGGAGGAGTGAACTGTTTATTCTAGTTCCACTTCTCCACGGGTCACAACATAGAATTACATTTTTTCCTACTTACCAATCATAAACTCTATATTTTCCCAGAATAAAACACACCAACCAGGTTTCTTTAATAAACAACAAAATGATCAGTTTATTATAAAACAAGTCTGAAGCAGTAATGAAGTAAAGCATAAACACACAGATTGAAATATTAATGTTCCCTTAGCTGCTCATACTCACACACATACATACACCGGTTAACTGGAATAATAAAGCTCTATTACAGACCCCAAAAAAACACTTGGGCTACATACTTGCTCATTCTTGTAGAACCAGCAGATGAGATGTGTTGTGTTCCAAAGCTGGCATACAGTCTGGCCTCCAAATACATGGAAATGCATCACTGGGGTCTTTTAGAACAGTTCTTTTCAGACGGCGTTGAGAATTAATTTAGCTGGCTTTTCTTCAAAGACAGGAGGCAAGATGAGTTGACACAGTGGACTTTTCAGGTGGTGGGAAGCTGAGCTGGCATGTGGTCTTCTCTCCTTCCTGGGGAATCCTCTTCTCTCCTTGGAGTTCTCTCCCTTTTTACACAGTCCAATCACAATTCAAAACAATTCAAAAGCGAACCTGACAACAGGATATTAACCTTTTGACCTCCATCAATCTTGACCTGTCACTTCTTGATCAACAACTTCTCCAGGTGTCCAAAGTTCTCTGTTGTTTATTGAACTGGAAATTAGGTGGTTTCCCAGAAAGGCTTGTTTTCCTCACAAGACTTCTCAGTGTCCTTTTTAAAAACATTTCCAGGGACTGTTTTTCAAAGTCAAGTGGCCTTTACATGATCCCCTTTGAAAACCCCAAAGTTTAACATTTCTTCAATCTTTCAAAAATGAATCCTGAAAAAATATACTTGACAAAACACAGAGGCAATTTCGTAACACTTTGCATTAAATTACTGAGCATCACCTTCCCACCCTGCACCAAATTCCCACTGCTACTCAATACAGCAGCTGATCCCAGTGCTGTGTCTAGCAACTCTCCCAAGTTACAACAAGTCAGTCAACAGCCAATTACAACAGTTAATACTTTGTCAGGATTCCACTTCGAGCTAATTGACAGTCAGCTGTTACCTCCCAATGACTTGCAGTTTTAAAGTAAGAAAATGCTACTCTTAATGTGCGGACATTTATTGAAACAATATAGCGGCATTAATGGATCAAATCAAAAAATGACAGAAAATTGGGTTGTATTTTGTGTCGCAAATACTCTATCTGTGCTATTTTGCCATGACTTACCAATAAATTCCTACTCTCACCAAATTTTCATTGCTACGCTCTTCAGCAGATTTCCCAGCACAGTAGCGCACATCTCAGGGGCTGGTCCAGTAATGGCAAGAGGCTCCTGAGACTGCGAAGCTTCACATCCTGTCTTTCTTTCTGCAGGGGTGGAATATGGAGAGCTGAGGCTGTCTGGGGGTCGGCTGCCGAGTGAGGGTCGAGTGGAAGTTTATTACAACGGTGAATGGGGAACGGTGTGTGATGATAACTGGGACATCGCTGATGCTCATGTTGTCTGTCGCAGTCTGGGATACATCAATGCAACAGAGGCTGCAATTGGAGGCGTCTTTGGATCAGGTTAGTGAATGCAAAATAGTTAAATAAACAGGAAGAGGAGAATTCATTGAGAGTCAGAGCAGGAAAAACAGGAACGAGGAGCTCAATCAGACAATACGGGGAATGGGGTACATCATAGAGTTATAGTGAGGGTGTGGGACATAACAGTGTTCCAGTGAGGGGTGTGGGATATAACAGTGTCACAGTGAGGGGTGTGGAACATAACAGTGTCACAGTGAGGGGTGTGGAACATAACAGTGTTTCAGTGAGGGGTGTGGAACATATCAGTGTTTCAGTGAGGGGTGTGGGATATATCAGTGTTTCAGTGAGGGGTGTGGGATATATCAGTGTTTCAGTGAGGGGTGTGGGATATATCAGTGTTTCAGTGAGGGGTGTGGGATATATCAGTGTTTCAGTGAGGGGTGTGGAACATATCAGTGTTTCAGTGAGGGGTGTGGGATATATCAGTGTTTCAGTGAGGGGTGTGGAACATATCAGTGTTCCAGTGAGGGGTGTGGAACATAACAGTGTTCCAGTGAGGGGTGTGGAACATAACAGTGTTTCAGTGAGGGGTGTGGGATATATCAGTGTTTCAGTGAGGGGTGTGGAACATATCAGTGTTCCAGTGAGGGGTGTGGAACATAACAGTGTTTCAGTGAGGGGTGTGGGATATATCAGTGTTTCAGTGAGGGGTGTGGAACATATCAGTGTTCCAGTGAGGGGTGTGGAACATATCAGTGTCACAGTGAGGGATGTGGGACATATCAGTGTTCCAGTGAGGGGTGTGGAACATAACAGTGTTTCAGTGAGGGGTGTGGAACATATCAGTGTTTCAGTGAGGGGTGTGGGACATAACAGTGTTCCAGTGAGGGGTGTGGAACATATCAGTGTTTCAGTGAGGGGTGTGGGATATATCAGTGTTTCAGTGAGGGGTGTGGAACATATCAGTGTTCCAGTGAGGGGTGTGGAACATATCAGTGTCACAGTGAGGGATGTGGGACATATCAGTGTTCCAGTGAGGGGTGTGGAACATAACAGTGTTCCAGTGAGGGGTGTGGAACATAACAGTGTTCCAGTGAGGGGTGTGGGACATAACAGTGTTTCAGTGAGGGGTGTGGAACATATCAGTGTTCCAGTGAGGGGTGTGGAACATATCAGGTTCACAGTGAGGGATGTGGGACATATCAGTGTTCCAGTGAGGGGTGTGGAACATAACAGTGTTCCAGTGAGGGGTGTGGAACATAACAGTGTTCCAGTGAGGGGTGTGGGACATATCAGTGTTCCAGTGAGGGGTGTGGAACATAACAGTGTTCCAGTGAGGGGTGTGGAACATAACAGTGTTCCAGTGAGGGGTGTGGAACATATCAGTGTTCCAGTGAGGGGTGTGGAACATATCAGTGTCACAGTGAGGGATGTGGGACATATCAGTGTTCCAGTGAGGGGTGTGGAACATAACAGTGTTCCAGTGAGGGGTGTGGAACATAACAGTGTTCCAGTGAGGGGTGTGGGATATAACAGTGTTCCAGTGAGGGGTGTGGGATATAACAGTGTTTCAGTGAGGGGTGTGGGACATAACAGTGTTCCAGTGAGGGGTGTGGAACATAACAGTGTTTCAGTGAGGGGTGTGGAACATAACAGTGTTCCAGTGAGGGGCGTGGGACATATCAGTGTTCCAGTGAGGGGTGTGGAACATAACAGTGTTTCAGTGAGGGGTGTGGGACATATCAGTGTTCCAGTGAGGGGTGTGGGACATAACAGTGTTTCAGTGAGGGGCGTGGGATATATCAGTGTTCCAGTGAGGGGTGTGGAACATAACAGTGTTTCAGTGAGGGGCGTGGGACATAACAGTGTTCCAGTGAGGGGTGTGGAACATATCAGTGTTTCAGTGAGGGGCGTGGGACATATCAGTGTTCCAGTGAGGGGTGTGGAACATATCAGTGTTCCAGTGAGGGGCGTGGGACATAACAGTGTTTCAGTGAGGGGCGTGGGACATATCAGTGTTCCAGTGAGGGGTGTGGAACATAACAGTGTTCCAGTGAGGGGTGTGGAACATATCAGTGTTTCAGTGAGGGGCGTGGGACATAACAGTGTTTCAGTGAGGGGCGTGGGACATATCAGTGTTCCAGTGAGGGGTGTGGAACATATCAGTGTTTCAGTGAGGGGCGTGGGACATAACAGTGTTTCAGTGAGGGGCGTGGGACATATCAGTGTTCCAGTGAGGGGTGTGGAACATAACAGTGTTCCAGTGAGGGGTGTGGGACATAACAGTGTTTCAGTGAGGGGCGTGGGACATATCAGTGTTCCAGTGAGGGGTGTGGAACATAACAGTGTTTCAGTGAGGGGCGTGGGACATAACAGTGTTCCAGTGAGGGGCGTGGGACATATCAGTGTTCCAGTGAGGGGTGTGGAACATATCAGTGTTCCAGTGAGGGGTGTGGGACATATCAGTGTTACAGTGAGGGGTGTGGGATATATCAGTGTTTCAGTGAGGGGTGTGGGATATATCAGTGTTTCAGTGAGGGGTGTGGAACATATCAGTGTTTCAGTGAGGGGTGTGGGATATATCAGTGTTTCAGTGAGGGGTGTGGAACATATCAGTGTTCCAGTGAGGGGTGTGGAACATATCAGTGTCACAGTGAGGGATGTGGGACATATCAGTGTTCCAGTGAGGGGTGTGGAACATAACAGTGTTCCAGTGAGGGGTGTGGAACATAACAGTGTTCCAGTGAGGGGTGTGGGACATAACAGTGTTTCAGTGAGGGGTGTGGAACATATCAGTGTTCCAGTGAGGGGTGTGGAACATATCAGTGTCACAGTGAGGGATGTGGGACATATCAGTGTTCCAGTGAGGGGTGTGGAACATAACAGTGTTCCAGTGAGGGGTGTGGAACATAACAGTGTTCCAGTGAGGGGTGTGGGATATAACAGTGTTCCAGTGAGGGGTGTGGGATATAACAGTGTTTCAGTGAGGGGTGTGGGACATAACAGTGTTCCAGTGAGGGGTGTGGAACATAACAGTGTTTCAGTGAGGGGTGTGGAACATAACAGTGTTCCAGTGAGGGGCGTGGGACATATCAGTGTTCCAGTGAGGGGTGTGGAACATAACAGTGTTTCAGTGAGGGGTGTGGGACATATCAGTGTTCCAGTGAGGGGTGTGGAACATAACAGTGTTCCAGTGAGGGGTGTGGGACATAACAGTGTTTCAGTGAGGGGCGTGGGATATATCAGTGTTCCAGTGAGGGGTGTGGAACATAACAGTGTTTCAGTGAGGGGCGTGGGACATATCAGTGTTCCAGTGAGGGGTGTGGGACATATCAGTGTTCCAGTGAGGGGTGTGGAACATAACAGTGTTCCAGTGAGGGGTGTGGGACATAACAGTGTTTCAGTGAGGGGCGTGGGACATAACAGTGTTTCAGTGAGGGGTGTGGAACATAACAGTGTTCCAGTGAGGGGTGTGGGACATATCAGTGTTTCAGTGAGGGGTGTGGGACATAACAGTGTTTCAGTGAGGGGTGTGGAACATAACAGTGTTCCAGTGAGGGGTGTGGGACATATCAGTGTTCCAGTGAGGGATGTGGGACATATCAGTGTTCCAGTGAGGGATGTGGGACATATCAGTGTTCCAGTGAGGGGTGTGGGACATAACAGTGTTTCAGTGAGGGGTGTGGAACATATCAGTGTTCCAGTGAGGGGTGCGGAACATATCAGTGTTCCAGTGAGGGGTGTGGGACATATCAGTGTTCCAGTGAGGGATGTGGGACATATCAGTGTTCCAGTGAGGGATGTGGGACATATCAGTGTTCCAGTGAGGGGTGTGGGACATAACAGTGTTTCAGTGAGGGGTGTGGGATATATCAGTGTTCCAGTGAGGGGTGTGGGACATATCAGTGTTCCAGTGAGGGGTGTGGGACATAACAGTGTTCCAGTGAGGGGTGTGGGACATAACAGTGTTTCAGTGAGGGGTGTGGGATATATCAGTGTTCCAGTGAGGGGTGTGGGACATATCAGTGTTCCAGTGAGGGGTGTGGGACATAACAGTGTTTCAGTGAGGGGTGTGGGATATATCAGTGTTCCAGTGAGGGGTGTGGAACATATCAGTGTTACAGTGAGGGGTGTGGGACATAACAGTGTTTCAGTGAGGGGTGTGGGATATATCAGTGTTCCAGTGAGGGGTGTGGGACATATCAGTGTTCCAGTGAGGGGTGTGGGATATATCAGTGTTCCAGTGAGGGGTGTGGGATATATCAGTGTTTCAGTGAGGGGTGTGGGACATAACAGTGTTTCAGTGAGGGGTGTGGGATATATCAGTGTTCCAGTGAGGGGTGTGGAACATATCAGTGTTACAGTGAGGGGTGTGGGACATAACAGTGTTTCAGTGAGGGGTGTGGAACATAACAGTGTTTCAGTGAGGGGTGTGGGACATATCAGTGTTTCAGTGAGGGGTGTGGGACATAACAGTGTTTCAGTGAGGGGTGTGGAACATAACAGTGTTCCAGTGAGGGGTGTGGGACATATCAGTGTTCCAGTGAGGGATGTGGGACATATCAGTGTTCCAGTGAGGGATGTGGGACATATCAGTGTTCCAGTGAGGGGTGTGGGACATAACAGTGTTTCAGTGAGGGGTGTGGAACATATCAGTGTTCCAGTGAGGGGTGCGGAACATATCAGTGTTCCAGTGAGGGGTGTGGGACATATCAGTGTTCCAGTGAGGGATGTGGGACATATCAGTGTTCCAGTGAGGGATGTGGGACATATCAGTGTTCCAGTGAGGGGTGTGGGACATAACAGTGTTTCAGTGAGGGGTGTGGGATATATCAGTGTTCCAGTGAGGGGTGTGGGACATATCAGTGTTCCAGTGAGGGGTGTGGGACATAACAGTGTTCCAGTGAGGGGTGTGGGACATAACAGTGTTTCAGTGAGGGGTGTGGGATATATCAGTGTTCCAGTGAGGGGTGTGGGACATATCAGTGTTCCAGTGAGGGGTGTGGGACATAACAGTGTTTCAGTGAGGGGTGTGGGATATATCAGTGTTCCAGTGAGGGGTGTGGAACATATCAGTGTTACAGTGAGGGGTGTGGGACATAACAGTGTTTCAGTGAGGGGTGTGGAACATATCAGTGTCACAGTGAGGGGTGTGGGACATAACAGTGTTTCAGTGAGGGGTGTGGGACATAACAGTGTTTCAGTGAGGGGTGTGGGACATAACAGTGTTTCAGTGAGGGGTGTGGGATATATCAGTGTTCCAGTGAGGGGTGTGGGACATAACAGTGTTTCAGTGAGGGGTGTGGGATATATCAGTGTTCCAGTGAGGGGTGTGGGACATAACAGTGTTTCAGTGAGGGGTGTGGGATATATCAGTGTTCCAGTGAGGGGTGTGGGACATAACAGTGTTTCAGTGAGGGGTGTGGGATATATCAGTGTTCCAGTGAGGGGTGTGGGACATAACAGTGTTTCAGTGAGGGGTGTGGGATATATCAGTGTTTCAGTGAGGGATGTGGGACATATCAGTGTTTCAGTGAGGGGTGTGGGATATATCAGTGTTCCAGTGAGGGGTGTGGGACATATCAGTGTTTCAGTGAGGGGTGTGGAACATATCAGTGTTTCAGTGAGGGGTGTGGGACATATCAGTGTTTCAGTGAGGGGTGTGGGATATATCAGTGTTCCAGTGAGGGGCGTGGGACATATCAGTGTTCCAGTGAGGGGTGTGGGATATATCAGTGTTCCAGTGAGGGGCGTGGGACATATCAGTGTTCCAGTGAGGGATGTGGGACATATCAGTGTTCCAGTGAGGGATGTGGGACATATCAGTGTTCCAGTGAGGGGTGTGGGACATAACAGTGTTTCAGTGAGGGGTGTGGGATATATCAGTGTTCCAGTGAGGGGTGTGGGACATATCAGTGTTCCAGTGAGGGGTGTGGGACATATCAGTGTTCCAGTGAGGGGTGTGGGACATAACAGTGTTCCAGTGAGGGGTGTGGGACATAACAGTGTTTCAGTGAGGGGTGTGGGATATATCAGTGTTCCAGTGAGGGGTGTGGGACATATCAGTGTTCCAGTGAGGGGTGTGGGACATAACAGTGTTTCAGTGAGGGGTGTGGGATATATCAGTGTTCCAGTGAGGGGTGTGGGACATATCAGTGTTCCAGTGAGGGGTGTGGGATATATCAGTGTTCCAGTGAGGGGTGTGGGACATATCAGTGTTCCAGTGAGGGGTGTGGGACATATCAGTGTTCCAGTGAGGGGTGTGGGACATAACAGTGTTTCAGTGAGGGGTGTGGGATATATCAGTGTTCCAGTGAGGGGTGTGGGACATATCAGTGTTCCAGTGAGGGATGTGGGACATATCAGTGTTTCAGTGAGGGGTGTGGAACATATCAGTGTTTCAGTGAGGGGTGTGAGATATATCAGTGTTCCAGTGAGGGGTGTGGGATATATCAGTGTTTCAGTGAGGGGTGTGGGATATATCAGTGTTACAGTGAGGGGCGTGGGACATATCAGTGTTTCAGTGAGGGGTGTGGGATATATCAGTGTTCCAGTGAGGGGCGTGGGACATATCAGTGTTCCAGTGAGGGGTGTGGGATATATCAGTGTTCCAGTGAGGGGCGTGGGACATATCAGTGTTCCAGTGAGGGATGTGGGACATATCAGTGTTCCAGTGAGGGATGTGGGACATATCAGTGTTCCAGTGAGGGGTGTGGGACATAACAGTGTTTCAGTGAGGGGTGTGGGATATATCAGTGTTCCAGTGAGGGGTGTGGGACATATCAGTGTTCCAGTGAGGGATGTGGGACATATCAGTGTTCCAGTGAGGGATGTGGGATATATCAGTGTTCCAGTGAGGGGTGTGGGATATATCAGTGTTTCAGTGAGGGGTGTGGGACATATCAGTGTTCCAGTGAGGGGTGTGGAACATATCAGTGTTTCAGTGAGGGGTGTGGAACATATCAGTGTTTCAGTGAGGGGTGTGGGATATATCAGTGTTCCAGTGAGGGGTGTGGGACATATCAGTGTTTCAGTGAGGGGTGTGGGATATATCAGTGTTCCAGTGAGGGGTGTGGGATATATCAGTGTTCCAGTGAGGGGTGTGGGATATATCAGTGTTCCAGTGAGGGTTGTGGGACATAACAGTGTTTCAGTGAGGGGTGTGGGACATATCAGTGTTCCAGTGAGGGGTGTGGGACATATCAGTGTTCCAGTGAGGGATGTGGGATATATCAGTGTTCCAGTGAGGGGTGTGGGACATATCAGTGTTCCAGTGAGGGATGTGGGATATATCAGTGTTCCAGTGAGGGATGTGGGATATGTCAGTGTTTCAGTGAGGGGTGTGGGATATATCAGTGTTTCAGTGAGGGGTGTGGAACATATCAGTGTTTCAGTGAGGGGTGTGGGATATATCAGTGTTTCAGTGAGGGGTGTGGAACATATCAGTGTTTCAGTGAGGGGTGTGGGACATATCAGTGTTACAGTGAGGGGTGTGGGACATATCAGTGTTACAGTGAGGGGTGTGGGATATATCAGTGTTTCAGTGAGGGGTGTGGAACATATCAGTGTTACAGTGAGGGGTGTGGAACATATCAGTGTTACAGTGAGGGGTGTGGGATATATCAGTGTTACAGTGAGGGGCGTGGGACATATCAGTGTTTCAGTGAGGGGTGTGGGATATATCAGTGTTACAGTGAGGGGCGTGGGACATATCAGTGTTTCAGTGAGGGGTGTGGGATATATCAGTGTTTCAGTGAGGGGTGTGGGATATATCAGTGTTACAGTGAGGGGTGTGGGACATATCAGTGTTCCAGTGAGGAGTGTGGGATATATCAGTGTTCCAGTGAGGGATGTGGGACATATCAGTGTTCCAGTGAGGGATGTGGGATATATCAGTGTTCCAGTGAGGGGTGTGGAACATATCAGTGTTTCAGTGAGGGGTGTGGAACATATCAGTGTTTCAGTGAGGGGTGTGGGATATATCAGTGTTTCAGTGAGGGGTGTGGGATATATCAGTGTTCCAGTGAGGGGTGTGGGACATATCAGTGTTCCAGTGAGGGATGTGGGATATATCAGTGTTCCAGTGAGGGGTGTGGGATATATCAGTGTTTCAGTGAGGGGTGTGGGATATATCAGTGTTCCAGTGAGGGGTGTGGGACATAACAGTGTTTCAGTGAGGGGTGTGGGATATATCAGTGTTCCAGTGAGGGGTGTGGGACATATCAGTGTTCCAGTGAGGGATGTGGGATATATCAGTGTTCCAGTGAGGGGTGTGGGATATATCAGTGTTTCAGTGAGGGGTGTGGAACATATCAGTGTTTCAGTGAGGGGTGTGGGACATATCAGTGTTTCAGTGAGGGGTATGGGATATATCAGTGTTACAGTGAGGGGCGTGGGACATATCAGTGTTTCAGTGAGGGGTGTGGGATATATCAGTGTTACAGTGAGGGGTGTGGGATATATCAGTGTTCCAGTGAGGGGCGTGGGACATATCAGTGTTTCAGTGAGGGGTGTGGGATATATCAGTGTTCCAGTGAGGGGCGTGGGACATATCAGTGTTCCAGTGAGGGATGTGGGACATATCAGTGTTCCAGTGAGGGATGTGGGATATATCAGTGTTCCAGTGAGGGATGTGGGATATATCAGTGTTCCAGTGAGGGGTGTGGAACATATCAGTGTTTCAGTGAGGGGTGTGGGATATATCAGTGTTTCAGTGAGGGGTGTGGGATATATCAGTGTTCCAGTGAGGGATGTGGGATATATCAGTGTTCCAGTGAGGGGTGTGGAACATATCAGTGTTTCAGTGAGGGGTGTGGGACATATCAGTGTTCCAGTGAGGGATGTGGGATATATCATTGTTCCAGTGAGGGATGTGGGATATATCAGTGTTTCAGTGAGGGGTGTGGGATATATCAGTGTTCCAGTGAGGGATGTGGGACATATCAGTGTTCCAGTGAGGGATGTGGGATATATCAGTGTTCCAGTGAGGGGTGTGGGACATATCAGTGTTCCAGTGAGGGATGTGGGACATATCAGTGTTCCAGTGAGGGGCGTGGGACATATCAGTGTTCCAGTGAGGGGTGTGGAACATAATAGTGTTCCAGTGAGGGGTGTGGAATATAACAGTGTTTCAGTGATGGGTGTGGGACATATCAGTGTTCCAGTGAGGGGTGTGGGATATATCAGTGTTCCAGTGAGGGATGTGGGATATATCAGTGTTCCAGTGAGGGGTGTGGAACATATCAGTGTTTCAGTGAGGGGTGTGGGACATATCAGTGTTCCAGTGAGGGATGTGGGATATATCAGTGTTCCAGTGAGGGGTGTGGGACATATCAGTGTTCCAGTGAGGGGCGTGGGACATATCAGTGTTCCAGTGAGGGGCGTGGGACATATCAGTGTTCCAGTGAGGGGTGTGGGACATATCAGTGTTCCAGTGAGGGATGTGGGACATATCAGTGTTCCAGTGAGGGATGTGGGATATATCAGTGTTCCAGTGAGGGGTGTGGAACATATCAGTGTTTCAGTGAGGGGTGTGGAACATATCAGTGTTCCAGTGAGGGATGTGGGACATATCAGTGTTCCAGTGAGGGATGTGGGATATATCAGTGTTCCAGTGAGGGGTGTGGAACATATCAGTGTTTCAGTGAGGGGCGTGGGACATATCAGTGTTCCAGTGAGGGGTGTGGAACATATCAGTGTTCCAGTGAGGGATGTGGGATATATCAGTGTTCCAGTGAGGGATGTGGGATATATCAGTGTTCCAGTGAGGGGTGTGGAACATATCAGTGTTCCAGTGAGGGGTGTGGGACATATCAGTGTTCCAGTGAGGGGCGTGGGACATATCAGTGTTCCAGTGAGGGGTGTGGGACATATCAGTGTTCCAGTGAGGGATGTGGGACATATCAGTGTTCCAGTGAGGGATGTGGGATATATCAGTGTTCCAGTGAGGGGTGTGGGACATATCAGTGTTCCAGTGAGGGATGTGGGACATATCAGTGTTCCAGTGAGGGGCGTGGGACATATCAGTGTTCCAGTGAGGGGTGTGGAACATAATAGTGTTCCAGTGAGGGGTGTGGAATATAACAGTGTTTCAGTGAGGGGTGTGGGACATATCAGTGTTCCAGTGAGGGGTGTGGGATATATCAGTGTTTCAGTGAGGGGTGTGGGATATATCAGTGTTCCAGTGAGGGGTGTGGGACATAACAGTGTTTCAGTGAGGGGTGTGGGACATATCAGTGTTCCAGTGAGGGGTGTGGGATATATCAGTGTTTCAGTGAGGGGTGTGGGATATATCAGTGTTCCAGTGAGGGGTGTGGGACATATCAGTGTTCCAGTGAGGGATGTGGGACATATCAGTGTTCCAGTGAGGGGCGTGGGACATATCAGTGTTCCAGTGAGGGGTGTGGAACATAATAGTGTTCCAGTGAGGGGTGTGGAATATAACAGTGTTTCAGTGAGGGGTGTGGAACATAACAGTGTTCCAGTGAGGGGTGTGGGATATAACAGTGTCACAGTGAGGGGTGTGGAACATAATAGTGTTCCAGTGAGGGGTGTGGAATATAACAGTGTTTCAGTGAGGGGTGTGGAACATAATAGTGTTCCAGTGAGGGGTGTGGGATATAACAGTGTCACAGTGAGGGGTGTGGAACATAACAGTGTTCCAGTGAGGGGCGTGGGACATAACAGTGTTCCAGTGAGGGGTGTGGAACATATCAGTGTCACAGTGAGGGGTGTGGGATATATCAGTGTTCCAGTGAGGGGTGTGGGATATATCAGTGTTCCAGTATGGGGTGTGGGATATATCAGTGTTCCAGTGAGGGGTGTGGGACATATCAGTGTTCCAGTGAGGGATGTGGGACATATCAGTGTTCCAGTGAGGGGCGTGGGACATATCAGTGTTTCAGTGAGGGGTGTGGGATATATCAGTGTTCCAGTGAGGGGTGTGGGACATATCAGTGTTCCAGTGAGGGATGTGGGACATATCAGTGTTCCAGTGAGGGGCGTGGGACATATCAGTGTCACAGTGAGGGGTGTGGAACATATCAGTGTCACAGTGAGGGGTGTGGGATATATCAGTGTTCCAGTGAGGGGTGTGGGACATATCGGTGTTCCAGTGAGGGATGTGGGACATATCAGTGTTCCAGTGAGGGGCGTGGGACATATCAGTGTCACAGTGAGGGGTGTGGAACATATCAGTGTTTCAGTGAGGGGTGTGGGATATATCAGTGTTCCAGTGAGGGGTGTGGGACATATCAGTGTTCCAGTGAGGGATGTGGGACATATCAGTGTTCCAGTGAGGGGCGTGGGACATATCAGTGTTCCAGTGAGGGGTGTGGAACATAATAGTGTTCCAGTGAGGGGTGTGGGACATAACAGTGTTCCAGTGAGGGGCGTGGGACATAACAGTGTTCCAGTGAGGGGTGTGGGACATAACAGTGTTCCAGTGAGGGGCGTGGGACATAACAGTGTTCCAGTGAGGGGTGTGGGACATAACAGTGTTCCAGTGAGGGGTGTGGGACATAACAGTGTCACAGTGAGGGGTGTGGGAAATATCAGTGTTCCAGTGAGGGGTGTGGGACATAACAGTGTTCCAGTGAGGGGTGTGGGACATAACAGTGTTCCAGTGAGAGGCGTGGGACATAACAGTGTTCCAGTGAGGGGTGTGGGACATAACAGTGTTCCAGTGAGGGGCGTGGGACATAACAGTGTTCCAGTGAGGGGTGTGGGTCATAACAGTGTTCCAGTGAGGGGTGTGGGTCATAACAGTGTTCCAGTGAGGGGTGTGGGACATAACAGTGTCACAGTGAGGGGTGTGGGAAATATCAGTGTTCCAGTGAGGGGTGTGGGACATATCAGTGTTCCAGTGAGGGGTGTGGGACATAACAGTGTCACAGTGAGGGGTGTGGGAAATATCAGTGTTCCAGTGAGGGGTGTGGGACATAACAGTGTCACAGTGAGGGGTGTGGGACATATCAGTGTTCCAGTGAGGGGTGTGGGACATAACAGTGTTCCAGTGAGGGGTGTGGGACATAACAGTGTCACAGTGAGGGGTGTGGGACATATCAGTGTTCCAGTGAGGGGTGTGGAACATAACAGTGTTCCAGTGAGGGGTGTGGAACATAACAGTGTTCCAGTGAGGGGTGTGGGACATATCAGTGTTCCAGTGAGGGGTGTGGGACATATCAGTGTTCCAGTGAGGGGTGTGGAACATAACAGTGTTCCAGTGAGGGGTGTGGAACATAACAGTGTTCCAGTGAGGGGTGTGGAACATATCAGTATTCCAGTGAGGGGTGTGGGACATATCAGTGTTCCAGTGAGGGGTGTGGAACATAACAGTGTTCCAGTGAGGGGTGTGGGACATAACAGTATTCCAGTGAGGGGTGTGGGACATATCAGTGTTCCAGTGAGGGGTGTGGAACATAACAGTGTTCCAGTGAGGGGTGTGGGACATATCAGTATTCCAGTGAGGGTTGTGGGACATATCAGTGTTCCAGTGAGGGGTGTGGGACATAACAGTATTCCAGTGAGGGGTGTGGGACATAACAGTGTTCCAGTGAGGGGTGTGGAACATAACAGTGTTCCAGTGAGGGGCGTGGGACATAACAGTGTTCCAGTGAGGGGTGTGGAACATATCAGTATTCCAGTGAGGGGTGTGGGACATATCAGTGTTCCAGTGAGGGGTGTGGAACATAACAGTGTTCCAGTGAGGGGTGTGGAACATAACAGTGTTCCAGTGAGGGGTGTGGAACATATCAGTATTCCAGTGAGGGGTGTGGGACATATCAGTGTTCCAGTGAGGGGTGTGGAACATAACAGTGTTCCAGTGAGGGGTGTGGGACATAACAGTATTCCAGTGAGGGGTGTGGGACATATCAGTGTTCCAGTGAGGGGTGTGGAACATAACAGTGTTCCAGTGAGGGGTGTGGGACATATCAGTATTCCAGTGAGGGTTGTGGGACATATCAGTGTTCCAGTGAGGGGTGTGGAACATATCAGTGTTCCAGTGAGGGGTGTGGAACATATCAGTGTTCCAGTGAGGGGTGTGGAACATAACAGTGTTCCAGTGAGGGGTGTGGGACATAACAGTATTCCAGTGAGGGGCGTGGGACATAACAGTGTTCCAGTGAGGGGTGTGGGACATAACAGTGTTCCAGTGAGGGGCGTGGGACATAACAGTGTTCCAGTGAGGGGTGTGGAACATATCAGTGTTCCAGTGAGGGGTGTGGGACATAACAGTATTCCAGTGAGGGGTGTGGAACATATCAGTGTTCCAGTGAGGGGTGTGGGACATAACAGTGTTCCAGTGAGGGGTGTGGAACATAACAGTGTTCCAGTGAGGGGCGTGGGACATAACAGTGTTCCAGTGAGGGGTGTGGGACATAACAGTGTTCCAGTGAGGGGTGTGGAACATAACAGTGTTCCAGTGAGGGGCGTGGGACATAACAGTGTTCCAGTGAGGGGTGTGGGACATATCAGTGTTCCAGTGAGGGGTGTGGGACATATCAGTGTTCCAGTGAGGGGTGTGGGACATAACAGTATTCCAGTGAGGGGCGTGGGACATAACAGTGTTTCAGTGAGGGGCGTGGGACATAACAGTGTTCCAGTGAGGGGTGTGGGACATAACAGTGTTCCAGTGAGGGGTGTGGGACATAACAGTGTCACAGTGAGGGGTGTGGGAAATATCAGTGTTCCAGTGAGGGGTGTGGGACATAACAGTGTTCCAGTGAGGGGTGTGGGACATATCAGTGTTCCAGTGAGGGGTGTGGGACATAACAGTGTCACAGTGAGGGGTGTGGGAAATATCAGTGTTCCAGTGAGGGGTGTGGGACATAACAGTGTCACAGTGAGGGGTGTGGGACATATCAGTGTTCCAGTGAGGGGTGTGGAACATAACAGTGTTCCAGTGAGGGGTGTGGGAAATAACAGTGTCACAGTGAGGGGTGTGGGACATATCAGTGTTCCAGTGAGGGGTGTGAGATATATCAGTGTTACAGTGAGGGATGTGGGATATATCAGTGTTACAGTGAGGCGTGTGGGGTACATCAGAGTGTTACAGTGAGGGGTGTGGAATATATCAGTGTAACAGTGAGGCGTGTGGGGTATATCAGTGTTACAGTGAGGGGTGTGGTGTATATCAGAGTGTTACAGGGAGGGGTGTGGGGTATATCAGAGTGTTACAGTGAGGGGTGTGGAATATATCAGTGTTACAGTGAGGCGTGTGGGGTATATCAGTGTTACAGTGAGGGGTGTGGTGTATATCAGAGTGTTACAGTGAGGGGTGTGGGATATATCAGAGTGTTACAGGGAGGGGTGTGGGGTATATCAGTGTTACAGTGAGGCGTGTGGGGTATATCAGTGTTACAGTGAGGGGTGTGGTGTATATCAGAGTGTTACAGTGAGGGGTGTGGTGTATATCAGAGTGTTACAGTGAGGGGTGTGGGATATATCAGAGTGTTACAGTGAGGGGTGTGGAATATATCAGTGTTACAGTGAGGCGTGTGGGGTATATCAGTGTGTTACAGTGAGGGGTGTGGTGTATATCAGAGTGTTACAGTGAGGGGTGTGGGGTATATCAGAGTGTTACAGTCAGGGGTGTGGGATATATCATAGTGTTAAAATGAGGGGTGTGGGGTATATCAGTGTTACAGTGAGGGGTGTGGGATATATCTGTGTGTTGCAGTGAGGGGTGTGGGATATATCAGAGTGTTACAGTGAGGGGTGTGGGACATATCAGTGTTCCAGTGAGGGGTGTGGGACATAACAGTGTTCCAGTGAGGGGTGTGGGACATAACAGTGTTACAGTGAGGGGTGTGGGACATAACAGTATTCCAGTGAGGGGTGTGGGACATAACAGTGTTCCAGTGAGGGGTGTGAGATATATCAGTGTTACAGTGAGGGATGTGGTATATATCAGTGTTACAGTGAGGGGTGTGGGATATATCAGTGTTACAGTGAGGCGTGTGGGGTACATCAGAGTGTTACAGTGAGGGGTGTGGAGTATATCAGAGTGTTAGAGTGAGGGGTGTGGGATATATCAGAGTGTTACAGTGAGGGGTGTGGGGTATATCATAGTGTTACAGTGAGGGGTGTGGGGTATATCAGAATGTTACAGTGAGGGGTGTGGGATATATCAGAGTGTGACAGTGAGGGGTGTGGGGTATATCAGAGTGTTACAGTGAGGGGTGTGGGATATATCAGTGTTATTGTGAGGGGTGTGGGATATATCAGTGTGTTACTGTGAGGGGTGTGGGGTATATCAGAATGTTACAGTGAGGGGTGTGGGGTATATCAGAATGTTACAGTGAGGGGTGTGGGATATATCATAGTGTTACAGTGAGGGGTGTGGGGTATATCAGAGTGTTACAGTGAGGGGTGTGGGGTATATCAGAATGTTACAGTGAGGGGTGTGGGGTATATCAGAGTGTTACAGTGAGGGGTGTGGGATATATCAGAGTGTTACAGTGAGGGGTGTGGGATATATCAGAATGTTACAGTGAGGGGTGTGGGATATATCAGAGTGTTACAGTGAGGGGTGTGGGATATATCAGAATGTTACAGTGAGGGGTGTGGGATATATCAGAATGTTTACAGTGAGGGGTGTGGGACATATCAGTGTTGGAGTGAGGGGTGTGGGATATATCAGAGTGTTACAGTGAGGGGTGTGGGATATATCAGAGTGTTACAGTGAGGGGTGTGGGGTATATCAGAGTGTTACAGTGAGGGGTGTGGGATATATCAGAATGTTACAGTGAGGGGTGTGGGGTATATCAGAGTGTTACAGTGAGGGGTGTGGGATATATCAGAGTGTTACAGTGAGGGGTGTGGGATATATCAGTGTGTTACAGTGAGGGGTGTGGGATATATCAGAATGTTACAGTGAGGGGTGTGGGATATATCAGTGTTATTGTGAGGGGTGTGGGATATATCAGAATGTTACAGTGAGAGGTGTGGGACATATCAGTGTTACAGTTAGGGGTGAGGGGTATATCAGAGTGTTACAGGGAGGGTTGAGGGGTATATCAGAGTGTTACAGTGAGGGGTGTGGGATATATCAGTGTTATTGTGAGGGGTGTGGGGTATATCAGAGTGTTACAGTGAGGGGTGTGGGGTATATCAGAATGTTACAGTGAGGGGTGTGGGGTATATCAGAATGTTACAGTGAGGGGTGTGGGATATATCAGAGTGTTACAGTGAGGGGTGTGGGATATATCAGAGTGTTACAGTGAGGGGTGTGGGATATATCAGAGTGTTACAGTGAGGGGTGTGGGGTATATCAGAATGTTACAGTGAGGGGTGTGGGGTATATCATAGTGTTACAGTGAGGGGTGTGGCGTATATCAGAGTGTTACAGTGAGGGGTGTGGGATATATCAGAGTGTTACAGTGAGGGGTGTGGGATATATCAGAGTGTTACAGTGAGGGGTGTGGGATATATCAGAATGTTACAGTGAGGGGTGTGGGGTATATCAGAGTTTTACAGTGAGGGGTGTGGGACATATCAGTGTTGGAGTGAGGGGTGTGGGACATATCAGAGTGTTACAGTGAGGGGTGTGGGGTATATCAGAGTGTTACAGTGAGGGGTGTGGGATATATCAGAATGTTACAGTGAGGGGTGTGGGGTATATCAGAGTGTTACAGTGAGGGGTGTGGGATATATCAGTGTGTTACAGTGTGGGGTGTGGGATATATCAGAGTGTTACAGTGAGGGGTGTGGGATATATCAGAATGTTACAGTGAGAGGTGTGGGACATATCAGTGTTAGAGTGAGGGGTGTGGGGTATATCAGAGTGTTACAGTTAGGGGTGAGGGGTATATCAGTGTTACAGGGAGGGTTGAGGGGTATATCAAATTGTTACAGTGAGGGGTGTGGGGTATATCAGAGTGTTACAGTGAGGGGTGTGGGATATATCAGAATGTTACAGTGAGGGGTGTGGGGTATATCAGAGTGTTACAGTGAGGGGAGTGGGATATATCAGAGTGTTACAGTGAGGGGTGTGGGATAGATCAGAATGTTACAGTGAGGGGTGTGGGGTATATCAGAGTGTTACAGTGAGGGGTGTGGGATAGATCAGAATGTTACAGTGAGGGGTGTGGGGTATATCAGAGTGTTACAGTGAGGGGTGTGGGATATATCAGAATGTTTACAGTGAGGGGTGTGGGACATATCAGTGTTGGAGTGAGGGGTGTGGGATATATCAGAGTGTTACAGTGAGGAATGTGGGGTATATCAGAGTGTTACAGTGAGGGGTGTGGGATAGATCAGAATGTTACAGTGAGGGGTGTGGGGTATATCAGAGTGTTACAGTGAGGGGTGTGGGATATATCAGAGTGTTACAGTGAGGGGTGTGGGATATATCAGAGTGTTACAGTGAGGGGTGTGGGATATATCAGAATGTTGCAGTGAGGGGTGTGGGATATATCAGAATGTTTACAGTGAGGGGTGTGGGGTATATCAGAGTGTTACAGTGAGGGGTGTGGGATATATCAGAATGTTACAGTGAGGGGTGTGGGGTATATCATAGTGTTACAGTGAGGGGTGTGGGATATATCAGAATGTTACAGTGAGGGGTGTGGGGTATATCAGAGTGTTACAGTGAGGGGTGTGGGATATATCAGAATGTTTACAGTGAGGGGTGTGGGACATATCAGTGTTGGAGTGAGGGGTGTGGGATATATCAGAGTGTTACAGTGAGGGGTGTGGGATAGATCAGAATGTTACAGTGAGGGGTGTGGGGTATATCAGAGTGTTACAGTGAGGGGTGTTGGGATATATCAGAGTGTTACAGTGAGGGGTGTGGGATATATCAAAATGTTACAGTGAGGGAGTGGGATATATCAGAGTGTTACAGTGAGGGGTGTGGGGTATATCAGAGTGTTACAGTGAGGGGTGTGGGGTATATCAGTGTTACAGTGAGGGGAGTGGGATATATCAGAATGTTACAGTGAGAGGTGTGGGACATATCAGTGTTAGAGTGGGGGGTGTGGGGTATATCAGAGTGTTACAGTTAGGGGTGAGGGGTATATCAGACTGTTACAGGGAGGGTTGAGGGGTATATCAAATTGTTACAGTGAGGGGTGTGGGATATATCAGAGTGTGACAGTGAGGGGTGAGGAGTATATCAGTGTTACAGTGAGGGGTGTGGGGTATATCAGTGTTCCAGTGAGGGGTGTGGGATATATCAGATTGTTACAGTGAGGGGTGAGGGGTATATCAGTGTTCCAGTGAGGGGTGTGGGGGATATCAGAGTGTTACAGTTAGGGGTGAGGGGTATATCAGTGTTACAGTGAGGGGTGTGGAGTATATCAGTGTTACAGTGAGGGGTGTGGGATATATCAGAGTGTTACAGTGAGGGGTGTGGGATATATCAGAGTGTTACAGTGAGGGGTGAGGGGTATATCAGAGTGTTACAGTGAGGGGTGTGGAGTATATCAGTGTTACAGTGAGGGGTGTGGTGTATATCAGAATGTTACAGTGAGGGGTGTGGGATATATCATAGTGTTACAGTGAGGGGTGTGGGGGATATCATAGTGTTACAGTGAGGGGTGTGGGGTATATCATAGTGTTACAGTGAGGGGTGTGGGATATATCAGAGTGTTCCAGTGAGGGGTGTGGGATATATCAGAGTGTTACAGGGAGGGGTGTGGGGTATATCACAGTGTTACAGTGAGGGGTGTGGGATATATCAGAATGTTACAGTGAGGGGTGTGGGATATATCAGAATGTTACAGTGAGGGGTGTGGGGTATATCATAGTGTTACAGTGAGGGGTGTGGGATACATCAGAATGTTACAGTGAGGGGTGTGGGGTATATCAGAGTGTTACAGTGAGGGGTGTGGGATATATCAGAGTGTTACAGTGAGGGGTGTGAGATATATCAGAGTGTTACAGTGAGGGGTGTGGGGTATATCAGAATGTTACAGTGAGGGGTGTGGGATATATCAGAGTGTTACAGTGAGGGGTGTGGGGTATATCAGAGTGTTACAGGGAGGGGTGTGGGATATATCAGAGTGTTACAGTGAGGGGTGTGGGATATATCAGAATGTTACAGTGAGGGGTGTGGGATATATCAGAGTGTTACAGTGAGGGGTGTGGGATATATCAGAGTGTTACAGTGAGGGGTGTGGGGTATATCAGAATGTTACAGTGAGGGGTGTGGGATATATCAGAGTGTTACAGTGAGGGGTGTGGGGTATATCAGAATGTTACAGTGAGGGGTGTGGGGTATATCAGAATGTTGCAGTGAGGGGTGTGGGATATATCATAGTGTTACAGTGAGGGGTGTGGGATATATCAGAGTGTTACAGTGAGGGGTGTGGGATATATCAGAGTGTTACAGTGAGGGGTGTGGGATATATCAGAATGTTACAGTGAGGGGTGTGGGATATATCAGAGTGTTGCAGTGAGGGGTGTGGGGTATATCAGAGTGTTACAGTGAGGGGTGTGGGGTATATCAGAGTGTTACAGTGAGGGGTGTGGGATATATCAGTGTGTTACAGTGAGGGGTGTGGGATATATCAGAATGTTACAGTGAGGGGTGTGGGACATATCAGTGTTACAGTGAGGGGTGTGGGATATATCAGATTGTTACAGTGAGGGGTGAGGGGTATATCAGTGTTCCAGTGAGGGGTGTGGGATATATCAGATTGTTACAGTGAGGGGTTTGGGGTATATCAGAGTGTTACAGTTAGGGGTGAGGGGTATATCAGTGTTACAGTGAGGGGTGTGGAGTATATCAGTGTTACAGTGAGGGGTGTGGGATATATCAGAGTGTTACAGTGAGGGTGTGGGATATATCAAAATGTTACAGTGAGGGGAGTGGGATATATCAGAATGTTACAGTGAGGGGTGTGGGGTATATCAGAGTGTTACAGTGAGGGGTGTTGGGATATATCAGAGTGTTACAGTGAGGGGAGTGGATATATCAGAATGTTACAGTGAGAGGTGTGGGACATATCAGTGTTAGAGTGGGGGGTGTGGGGTATATCAGAGTGTTACAGTTAGGGGTGAGGGGTATATCAGACTGTTACAGGGAGGGTTGAGGGGGTATATCAAATTGTTACAGTGAGGGGTGTGGATATATCAGAGTGTGACAGTGAGGGGTGAGGAGTATATCAGTGTTACAGTGAGGGGTGTGGGGTATATCAGTGTTCCAGTGAGGGGTGTGGGATATATCAGATTGTTACAGTGAGGGGTGAGGGGTATATCAGTGTTCCAGTGAGGGGTGTGGGGTATATCAGAGTGTTACAGTTAGGGGTGAGGGGTATATCAGTGTTACAGTGAGGGGTGTGGAGTATATCAGTGTTACAGTGAGGGGTGTGGGATATATCAGAGTGTTACAGTGAGGGGTGTGGGATATATCAGAGTGTTACAGTGAGGGGTGAGGGGTATATCAGAGTGTTACAGTGAGGGGTGTGGAGTATATCAGTGTTACAGTGAGGGGTGTGGTGTATATCAGAATGTTACAGTGAGGGGTGTGGGATATATCATAGTGTTACAGGGAGGGGTGTGGGGTATATCACAGTGTTACAGTGAGGGGTGTGGGATATATCAGAATGTTACAGTGAGGGGTGTGGGATATATCAGAATGTTACAGTGAGGGGTGTGGGGTATATCATAGTGTTACAGTGAGGGGTGTGGGATACATCAGAATGTTACAGTGAGGGGTGTGGGGTATATCAGAGTGTTACAGTGAGGGGTGTGGGATATATCAGAATGTTACAGTGAGGGGTGTGAGATATATCAGAGTGTTACAGTGAGGGGTGTGGGGTATATCAGAATGTTACAGTGAGGGGTGTGGGATATATCAGAGTGTTACAGTGAGGGGTGTGGGGTATATCAGAGTGTTACAGGGAGGGGTGTGGGATATATCAGAGTGTTACAGTGAGGGGTGTGGGATATATCAGAATGTTACAGTGAGGGTGTGGGATATATCAGAGTGTTACAGTGAGGGGTGTGGGATATATCAGAGTGTTACAGTGAGGGGTGTGGGGTATATCAGAGTGTTAAAGTGAGGGGTGTGGGATAGATCAGAGTGTTACAGTGAGGGGTGTGGGATATATCAGAGTGTCATAGTGAGGGGTGTGGGGTATATCAGAGTGTTACAGTGAGGGGTGTGGGGTATATCAGAATGTTACAGTGAGGGGTGTGGGATATATCAGAGTGTTACAGTGAGGGGTGTGGGATATATCAGAGTGTTACAGTGAGGGGTGTGGGGTATATCAGAGTGTTACAGTGAGGGTGTGGGATATATCAGAGTGTTAAAGTGAGGGGTGTGGGATAGATCAGAGTGTTACAGTGAGGGGTGTGGGATATATCAGAGTGTCATAGTGAGGGGTGTGGGGTATATCAGAGTGTTACAGTGAGGGGTGTGGGGTATATCAGAATGTTACAGTGAGGGGTGTGGGATATATCAGAGTGTTACAGTGAGGGTGTGGGGTATATCAGAATGTTACAGTGAGGGGTGTGGGGTATATCAGAATGTTGCAGTGAGGGGTGTGGGATATATCATAGTGTTACAGTGAGGGGTGTGGGATATATCAGAGTGTTACAGTGAGGGGTGTGGGATATATCAGAGTGTTACAGTGAGGGGTGTGGATATATCAGAATGTTACAGTGAGGGGTGTGGGATATATCAGAGTGTTGCAGTGAGGGGTGTGGGGTATATCAGAGTGTTACAGTGAGGGGTGTGGGGTATATCAGAGTGTTACAGTGAGGGGTGTGGGATATATCAGTGTGTTACAGTGAGGGGTGTGGGATATATCAGAATGTTACAGTGAGGGGTGTGGGACATATCAGTGTTACAGTGAGGGGTGTGGGATATATCAGATTGTTACAGTGAGGGGTGAGGGGTATATCAGTGTTCCAGTGAGGGTGTGGGATATATCAGATTGTTACAGTGAGGGGTTTGGGGTATATCAGAGTGTTACAGTTAGGGGTGAGGGGTATATCAGTGTTACAGTGAGGGGTGTGGAGTATATCAGTGTTACAGTGAGGGGGTGTGGGATATATCAGAGTGTTACAGTGAGGGGTGTGGAGTATATCAGTGTTACAGTGAGGGGTGTGGGATATATCAGAGTGTTACAGTGAGGGGTGTGGGATATATCAGAGTGTTACAGTGAGGGGTGAGGGTATATCATAGTGTTACAGTGAGGGGTGTGGGGTATATCATAGTGTTACAGTGAGGGGTGTGGGATATATCAGAGTGTTCCAGTGAGGGGTGTGGGATATATCAGTGTTACAGGGAGGGGTGTGGGGTATATCACAGTGTTACAGTGAGGGGTGTGGGATATATCAGAATGTTACAGTGAGGGGTGTGGGATATATCAGAATGTTACAGTGAGGGGTGTGGGGTATATCAGAGTGTTACAGTGAGGGTGTGGGATATATCAGAATGTTACAGTGAGGGGTGTGGGGTATATCATAGTGTTACAGTGAGGGGTGTGGGATACATCAGAATGTTACAGTGAGGGGTGTGGGGTATATCATAGTGTTACAGTGAGGGGTGTGGGATATATCAGAGTGTTACAGTGAGGGGTGTGGGGTATATCATAGTGTTACAGTGAGGGGTGTGGGATACATCAGAATGTTACAGTGAGGGGTGTGGGTATATCAGAGTGTTACAGTGAGGGGTGTGGGATATATCAGAATGTTACAGTGAGGGGTGTGAGATATATCAGAGTGTTACAGTGAGGGGTGTGGGGTATATCAGAATGTTACAGTGAGGGGTGTGGGATATATCAGAGTGTTACAGTGAGGGGTGTGGGATATATCAGAGTGTTACAGTGAGGGGTGTGGGGTATATCAGAATGTTACAGTGAGGGGTGTGGGATATATCAGAGTGTTACAGTGAGGGGTGTGGGGTATATCAGAATGTTACAGTGAGGGTGTGGGGTATATCAGAATGTTGCAGTGAGGGGTGTGGGATATATCATAGTGTTACAGTGAGGGGTGTGGGATATATCAGAGTGTTACAGTGAGGGGTGTGGGATATATCAGAATGTTACAGTGAGGGGTGTGGGATATATCAGAGTGTTGCAGTGAGGGGTGTGGGGTATATCAGAGTGTTACAGTGAGGGGTGTGGGTATATCAGAGTGTTACAGTGAGGGGTGTGGGATATATCAGTGTGTTACAGTGAGGGGTGTGGGATATATCAGAATGTTACAGTGAGGGGTGTGGGACATATCAGTGTTACAGTTAGGGGTGAGGGGTATATCAGAGTGTTACAGTGAGGGGTGTGGGATATATCAGAGTGTTACAGTGAGGGGTGTGGGATATATCAGAGTGTTACAGTGAGGGGTGTGGGAAATATCAGAGTGATACAGTGAGGGGTGTGGTGTATATCAGAATGTTACAGTGAGGGGTGTGGGATATATCATAGTGTTACAGTGAGGGGTGTGGGATATATCAGAGTGTTACAGTGAGGGGTGTGGGATATATCAGAGTGTTACAGTGAGGGGTGTGGTGTATATCAGAATGTTACAGTGAGGGTGTGGGATATATCATAGTGTTACAGTGAGGGGTGTGGGGGATATCATAGTGTTACAGTGAGGGGTGTGGGGTATATCATAGTGTTACAGTGAGGGGTGTGGGATATATCAGAGTGTTCCAGTGAGGGGTGTGGGATATATCAGAATGTTACAGTGAGGGGTGTGGGATATATCAGAATGTTACAGTGAGGGGTGTGGGATATATCAGAATGTTACAGTGAGAGGTGTGGGACATATCAGTGTTACAGTTAGGGGTGAGGGGTATATCAGAGTGTTACAGGGAGGGGTGAGGGGTATATCAGAGTGTTACAGTGAGGGGTGTGGGATATATCAGAATGTTACAGTGAGAGGTGTGGGACATATCAGTGTTACAGTTAGGGGTGAGGGGTATATCAGAGTGTTACAGGGAGGGGTGAGGGGTATATCAGTGTGTTACAGTTAGGGGTGAGGGGTATATCAGTGTTACAGGGAGGGGTGAGGGGTATATCAAATTGTTTCAGTGAGGGGTGTGGGATATATCAGAGTGTTACAGTGAGGGGTGAGGAGTATACCAGTGTTACAGTGAGGGGTGTGGGGTATATCAGAGTGTTACAGTGAGGGGTGAGGGGTATATCAGAGTGTTACAGTGAGGGGTGTGGGATATATCAGAGTGTTACAGTGAGGGGTCTGGGATATATCAGAATGTTACAGTGAGGGGTGTGGGATATATCAGAGTGTTACAGTGAGGG